>NC_068574.1:29509423-29814991 GCF_025698545.1 Gossypium raimondii | reverse complement strand
CTTCAAGGGGATCCGATTTGTAATTTGTAGCCTTAATCTATTCTACTGCAACTTCAGGGAAATAAGATTCGCTATCTTCAGTCTGCTCCACTGCAACTTCAGGGGGATTAGACTTGTAACTTCAATCTGCCCCACTGCAACTTTTGGGAGATAAGACTTGTAACTTCAACCTGCCCCACTGTAACTTCAGGGAGATAAGGTTTATAGCTTTAATCTACTCTACTGCAACTTCAGGGAGATAAGATTTGCTATCTTTAGTCTGCTCCACTACAACTTCAGGGAGATCTAATTTGTGGCTTTAATCTGCTTCACTGTAACTTCAGGGAGATAAGATTTGCCACGATGACTATAATCCATCCCACTGTAACTTTAGGGGTATAAGATTTGTAGTTTCACTGATCTGTTCTCTAGGGAACATGACCTATAGAATCTATTTCATGGACCTATTTATGCCTAGTGATTAGGATGTCATGATCAGAATGAATTAAATGCTCCTAACTAGATGTGTATGAATGATATTTGCATGAATGCAGATTGTCATTTTTTGAGAATGATCCCTTTTTAATGCTTAGGTTATCAATCCTCGTTGTTCATCAAGGTTCTATCATTGATGTGTTACCATGCCTTCTTGTTCAGCTGGTATCTTTAACAGAAAATCCAAAAAAATAGTCACAATTTAGACTATTCTATCTTAAATGTTTCCAACCCTTAAGTTTGGTTAGTTCTGAATAGCAGTTTTGTTTTCAGATCCTTGTATTATTTAGAAAAATTTTTAGAGCAATATGCAGAACTCCTTTTACTTGAATATTATTAGTACATTAATCATTATTTCAATGTAAAAATGCTTGAAAAAGATTATCGCAATGGACAAAAGGAATTTTATTGAGAACAAAGCTTCAAATAGATAAATTGATCAAAGATAGCAAACATTGATAAAATACAAAGTGAATAAGATGAAAATTGGTGCCCCAGATTTCGTAGTATGAGCTTTTTCGCACTATCTTTTCGAGGGCCCTTTTGAACTTGATATGTGTTTCAGAGATCCAAAATAATTTTTTGATGCCCCAAGATGTAGTGTCTCTCTTTCTGGTTAATTCTGATAGGACAAGATTTCCATATGGCCCACCTTCGATCAAAATTTGAATTGCCCTTTTTTGGGTTTTCAACTTAGAACCCCTTTGATCTCAAGGCGCCCTTTGCGGGTTTTCGCCTTGGCCTCTCCACTCTTTTTTTTATTTAGGTGAAATACTTCTTGATTGAATCTGAATTCATAGGATTGGGCAAGTTCTTGCCATCCATCTCAGTCAAAATCAGCGCTCCTCCAGAAAAGGCCTTTTTTACCACGTAAGGTCCTTCCTAGTTTGGCATCCACTTTCCTCTGAAATTCTTTTGTATGGGCAGGATCTTTTTCAATACTAGGTCCCCCTTATGGAATTCTCTGGGACGAACTTTTTTTTTGTAAGCTCGCATTATTCGTTTTTGGTACATCTGACCATGACGGATGGCTTTCAACCTTTTCTCTTCAATCAAGTTTAGCTGATCATATCAGGATTGAATCCATTCTGCATTATCCAATTTCAATTCTGCCAAAACTTGGAGAGAAAGAATCTCAACTTTAATGGGAAAAACCGCCTCTATTCCATAAACTAGAGAGAAATGTGTTGCCCCGGTTGAGGTCCTGACAGATGTTCGATAAGCATAAAGGGAAAATGGTAACTTCTCATGCCAATCTTTATAAGTCTTAGTCATTTTCCCCACGATCTTCTTAATGTTCTTATTGGCTGCCTCCACTGCACTATTCATTTTTGGGGGATATGGTGATGAGTTGTGGTGTTTGATCTTGAATTGACTACAGACCTCCGCTATCGTACAGTTGTTCAAGTTTAATGCATTGTCAGATATGATCCTTTCTGGCATCCAATAACGACATATGATTTCTTTATTCAAGAATTTGCTAACTGCCGATTTCGTGACATTAGCGTAAGAAATGGCCTCTACCCACTTAGTGAAGTAATCGATGACCACAAAGATGAATCGATGCCCATTAGAAGCTTTTGGTGATATCGACCCAACGGCATCCATGCCCCACATAGAGAAAGACCACGGATAAGTTATAACATGAAGAGGCGAGGGAGGTACATGAATTTTATCTCCATAAATTTGACACTTATGACATTTCTTGGCATAACTGATGCAATCTCCTTCCATGGTGGACCAATAATACTCGAATATCATGATTTTCCTGGCCATTATAAAACCATTGGCGTGTGTTCCGCAAACACCCTCGTGGACTTCTTCCAAGATTTTTTTAGCCTCGACAGCGTCTACACATCTTAGTAGCATCTAATCCTTTCTCCTTTAATCCTTTCAAGATTGTAAATGGACTTGATACTTGGACTTATTTAATTATTTTTGGTCTATTATTATTATGATGGGCCCGAGCAAATTGGGTTATTATAGTAAAAAAGGAGAAAAAAAGCTTTCAACTGGTGCAGGTAGTGTGAATAGAGAAAATCATGTAACATTGATTTTAATAACCTAGTGACTTGCCCATAGTTTAGTTACTAATGATGTAGTTTATGTATGAGAATGAATTGTATGAAACTGTGATTCCACGTCATCCTTATCCCTTTCAATGGGAAAATGACAGATCAGATTTTTCTTCCCGATCTTTAGCATTTTTAATTGGATTTGAATTTTTTCAGGAGGAAAAAGCTGAAAATTAGGAGGAAAAATCTGATTAGTCATACTTCCGTTAGAAAGGGATAAGGATGATGTGGAATCACGGTTTCATACAATCCTTTCTTGTTTATGTATATACATATGATAGAATTTCTAGTTTTTATTTAATATTTTAAAAATATCTTAATTTTAACATTTACCAAATAAATCGGATTCAAAGTCTTGTACACATAGCAACTCTTTTCTAATATTTTTATCAACAAATAAAATTTAAGTTACATGAGTTTTCCGTGGACCAATTTCAACACACTGTTTAAAGAGACATGAGCAAAATTGCAATTTGAGAAGATTAGCTCCTTGTCTACTACCCAAAGAACTTGAATTACCCTATCATTATTTATAGTTTTGACTTTTCATTTTTTTTAGTATTATTCATATTTGATCTAAGGCAAACTTAATTTGATAATAAAACTATATAGATGACAATATGACATACATAATGAATAAGAAGCTAACCTAAATTACAAAGCAATGCAAGCTACCTATTATTTTTATGTTTAGGTCTAAGCTCAATTCCTTGGACAATGAGGCCTCGTTTTGGTTGATCATCATGGTCTTCTCGTAGACTAAATTCCACAGTCCTATCATTTTCAAAACCATTGAAGAACTCCCCCATTTCAATCTCCAACCACCCATCTACCCTCTCTTTAGCTTGCTGTGGCATATTTCGTGGTGGGTCTAGGATTACACTACGCATTTCTCCTGCCGCTGTTCCCTCAATGCTGACATCCAACTCCACAGGTGTATGCCTGAAACCATATCTGTCTCTCACAAGCTTAAACACAAAGTATGCTTCATAGTTTGTATTGGAAGATAGGGTGTTCAGCTTAACCTTTCCCTTTATTTCCAGCCTCCCCACATTCTTAAGCTTAGCTACCCTACAAAACCTATCATCATATGCATCTTACAATAAGATAATAAAATAATACACGCTTTCAATTGATTTGTCGGTAAAAGTAACATGAAAAGCTCTTGTACTAGAAATTAAACCGAATTTTTTTTCTATTTATTTAAAAAATTAGCAAAATAATCCCCATAAATTAGGTGAAAAAGTAAACTTGTCCTTCTAATAAAAATTCCTTGTCAAGACCAATGCATTTTTGTACCGAGTGATTAGAAGCTTGGAAAGAAATAAAGAGTATGGCGACAATAAGCTATTGTTTTGTATGAGTATAGAGTCCATTTACATCATGCTTAGAATTTGAACTCTATGTACATAAACCCATCCTCTCAATGTAAAATTTATATATTTATTTTGATATAAAATAATAATAAAGAAATGTATTGATCTCTTTCATTCACATGTTAAAAATAAAGAAAAAAGTGTGAAGAACAAACCTAGAGTCTGGTAGTGATATCCAAGTCCAGTGGCGAGGTGTATCAACCCATTGAATTGAAAGTGCTCTTGCGCCTACCATATACCACTTCTTTCCACTCTCCTTCTCTAGTTGGAACTTCTATTTCAAGATACACGGGAAAAGGAAAATGGGCAACTTTATCAATGATTCAGACAAAGTGCACATGGAACAAAAGAATGAGGGTCTAATTAAATTGTATATATGTTTTACTAAAATTTAAATTCATGAAAATGGAATGCCCAGAGAAAAACAACCGGAAATTATTTACTTTTTCATCCCTAATTGCGATCCACGTCATCTCCAATAGAAATTAATTACGGGAGTGTTAGAGTGTAGACAACTTTGATTTGGATACGTATATTTTGGGGTGTTCATTCGGTTAACCGACCCGAAATTACTATAACCGAATTAACCGACCTTCCAAAAATTTTAACCGTTAACCGAACCGATTTTTTTTTAAAAAAATTTAACCGAACCGAAATTTTTTCGGTTAATAAGGTCGGTTAACCGAATTAACCGAAAATTATGTATTTTTATTTTGGTTAAAATTACCCGAATTACCCGAATTACCCGAATTACCCGAATTAACCGAATTACCCGAATTAACCGAATTACCGAAAAATACCCGAATTACCCGAATTTTTTTTTTTTATTTTTAAAATTTAAAAAATTTATAAATTATTAAAGTAAATTGGGTTTTAGACTTTAGTAAATTGGGTTGTCTTTTAGTTTTAGTTTTATTGGATTGGGTAATTGGGTAAACTTTAGTTTTAGTTTTATTGGGTTGGGTAATTGAGTTTGGGTTGGGTTTGATAATTTTATTTATTAATTTTTTCGGTTAACCGAAAATTTTCAGTTAACCGACGGTTTGAACCGAATTAACCGTTAACCGAAAAATCATAAAAAATTAACCGACCCACGACCGAAAAAATTCGGTTAACCGACCGATTAACCGAATTCGGTCGGTTAACCGAATTTTTTCGGTTTTACCCGAATTATGCACACCCCTACGTATATTAGTTTTATTTGGACACTCCTTCAATCAACAATAATTTATATACCGAGGGAATTTTAGCTCGGTTAATATGATATTATCGTTAGTTATAGGAATATAGATTCGAGCGTGTTAAAAGTGTGTTTATATTTTTCTATATAATGATTGAAAAAAAGTTATAGATAATTTTAAGTATTAAATAAAAATAAATTCAAATCTCCTGCTGCTTCTTCTTATGTACCAAAAAATTTATAAAAAGTATAAGTTGGTAGCAGAGAAATGGAAAATAAGTTTGAGTAGGACTCACCATATCACCGTTATGAGTAAGAACGGGATGATAACATAGAGTGAAATAAAGGTCCTTCTTGGGCAATGAGAGCAACGACGGGGGCGACGATGAATTAGAAATGATATGAATATAATCAAGGGGCAGAAACATCTGCCATACAGCATTGGAGTCTGCAATGGAGTTGAAAGCATGAGAAAGAAGGGCCATTCGACAGGCGTCTCGAGGCGAAGTTAAGGATATGATGAGAGATATGCAGTCGTCGGGTAACACCTTTGTAATCTCCATATGGTTGCTTGAGTCGGAGAATAAATTGAATGTGGGAAAGAAACAAGAAGCATGATTTTTATAAACTGTTTTCTGTATTTTCACTTTTCCGTCACGTTTATGTTATTTTGCATTCTACTTGAGACAATCGGGCACGTTAGGATACTTTCAATTTTCATTTAATATATCCAATGACGTGGCTTTTTTAGGTTAACCTCAACTTACTTACAACTTCAATTTCCATTACTTTATTCAATTTTGACATTAAAATTATATTTAAAGATAATTGAATTTTGTATTGGTCAAATGTTAAAAGAGTTTTGTTTTCGATTTTGCAAACAATTTGAATAGATTCATAATTGAATTATTGGGCATTCAAAAAGTAATTTATTATTTTTAAAACTTGAAATCTATATTTTTAATAAAATTCACTTAAATACTTATAGAATTGAGAGTAAAATCCTATCAAAGTTAATAATGAAATCTTATATAGAAAGTTCAATCTCTTTTTATATATAAATAGAAACTAAATCTCTTAAATTGAAGTTTTAATAGCTAGGATTGTTCTCACCGAACCACTTTTCCATCTAATGGCCAGTTTTCTTCAGAAATAAAATTATTATCAAAATATTAGTAATTGTATCTTTCAAAAATATGCTATTTCCTAGAACCGCTAAAACGTCAAATCTCTCTCACAAAATATTTAAATTTATCAAATTAATTCCTTTCAAGATTAATGATAATGGGTCGATTGAATTTTAATTTAATTGACATGAGTATTATTGTTAATGTAAGAGAATGTGAGTTCGAGTGTGTTAAAACATATTATCCTTCTATATATTAGTTAGGGAAGAGTTATGAGTAATTATAGCATTATATCAAAAATCGATATGATTAGAACCATAATGATAAATTATTTTAAATACTATGTCAAAAAGCAAGCAAAGTTTTAGCTAAAATAATATACTTTTAATATATTTTTAAAATTACGAAATTATAAATTAATATAATACAATTACATTCTTAATGTTTTTGAAAATTTATTCTAATTCCTCTTAAAAATATTAGATGACCTTCAAAAGTCAAAAATATATTTTTGGCATATCAAAAAACTATTCTATGGTTGGAGTAAAGGAGTATTTGACAATTATAAGATGCCAAACGCCAAGTCAATCTCAATGTCCTGTTTGTGCAGAAATCCAATTATAAGATGTGTCGTGGCCGCAACCAACTCTGATAGGTACGAATTATTACTTAAATAATATATATATATATATATTTTAAAAAATCACAAACTTTAAATATAAACCTATGAAATAATATAAAAATATAAAAGTATAAAATTATTTTAATAATTCTAAATAGTGCAACAAGGGTTTTCAAATTCAATGAATGGATTCTTTTTCCTTTTTAAAAAATCTCACATTTCGTTTAATTTTCTTTATAAAAGTGGATAAATTTTACAAATAGTTACTTAATTATGTTCGTGTTTCTGTTTTAGTCGCTTAATTTTAAAAATTTCAATTTAGGTACTAATATTTGAATTAGTTCTTGGTTTGGTCACCTACGATTAAATTGATAAATGAAAGCATTTTTCTAACTGGTATAATAATATATTTAGTCCTCAATACTTACATATTCTATTTTGATTCTAATTCTAAATAATTCAATAAATTTAATTCTTTACATTTACAAATTCTATCAAATTGTTCTTTAAACTTCCTAACCAAAGCTTTTTGCTTTTAAAACAGAGTCATTTCACATCTATAAATTTATAAAACCCCAAAATAAAAAATAAAACTTCTCTCAACTAATGAGTCGTTTTCCAAGTCAATTCCTAATACCAATGAGTTTATTTTGAAACTCCATTTCCTTTTTTCATTAGTTTTCTTCTAAATATAATATTTTATAACTCTTTGATTGATAAAATGTAAGCTAAACAAAATGGAAAAATCTTTAAAAAAATTTAGATTTACTCTTGTTGTCAACAATATGATATTTCCTTCAAGGCACATAAAAATAGTCCTCAAAGTTGGTCCCTGAAATTGGAAATTAAATCCGAGTTAAAAATAATTCAAATATTCTATAAATAATTATATAAGAAAAAATTATAAACATTTAATTTTTCATAAGAAAAAAAAGTGAAATAACTAATTGAATTTCCTTTTATTAGATAATAATTTTTTATTTATAAACTGATTAAGAGATTGTTATATGTTTTATTTATTTTTAATTTTTAAATCCACAATAAGCATTATTTATAACTAATAATATTATTTAATGTCAAATTATTTATCAAATTAATTAAAAATTAAAGGGGCCTCCTTCGAAAGTGGGCTTCATGCCCAAGTATTGGGCCTACATGGCCTAAGTGACGAGTTCAATGGAGCCCAATGATGGTATCTCATGCCTTTGGTGGTTTCATCGGCCTAAGAATGGGTTCCAAAGCCCTTCTTGTTGGGCTTATCCTAGGGCCTTCGTTTGGTCTGGTCTAATAACCTTGTCGAACACTCGATGTTCTAGCAGGGTCTGAGACTTCCGGTGTCCGATAGAGTAGGTCCAAAACCCCCTCCTATATAGTTCGTAGTCATTGTATAACTGGTCATGGCTTTGATGATTTTGCTTATGTTTTCGATATGGTATTGCAAATGGAAGTTGGTGGTGGGATAAGTTTTAGTGACATCTCTATCAAATGATTATCCTCTAGTATTTGTGCTCCATGTGAAAGGGCAAGGACATATATACTCATTTGGCAGTGGTCTAAACAAGGCACCTTCTTAGTGGCCAACTGTTACGATCATTTGACAAAAACATCAAGAGAAGAACCAAAGCAGATGCGACACCAGATATGACATTTTAAAGGGCCTCAAAGGGTCCATCAATTTGTGGATTGTACTAAAAGATAGATTGTTGAGAATCTATCAGAGATGTAAGAGAGGAAAGGCTAATGATACGGCTAGCTTGGATGTGGTGCATGGCAAGCTATGAAGCATATATCGTGTCGTAATACGGGTACAACACCATACGGACACGATGACACGATAATTTTAAAAAAATGAGGACATGAATACGGCAAGATATGGCAATACAAAATATTTTTAATATTTTTATATATATTTATGTTAAAATACTTAATATCCAACTCAATATTTTAAATTAATTTACAAATACCTCAAAACAGACCTTGGGCTGCTCACAACAAAAAACTAAAAAGGTAATCCAGCCCAATATTTTAAATTAATTACAAATAACTAAGAGGACTACTTCAAATTTGTCTAAAAAAAAAAACCTTTCATCTCCTTTAAAAAAACTCTAAAACTTTCAGCCTTACTTTCATCTTTTCATTTCTTTCACGGGAAAAAATAGGGGAAAAAAAAATCTAACACTCTGCTTCTCCTTTCACTCTCAACTGAGATTTTTCAATCCGGCGCCTCTGTCCATTGTTACCGTATCAAGACCGTGTCCAAATTTTTTTTTGGACATATTCCAGCGTGTCCCGTACGCATCCGGGTGTGTCCGACGCAGGGGCGAAGCCAAAACAATTGTTTAGGGGGGGCTAAATGAAATTTTAATTTTTTATAGTCTATATCTTTATAATTTTTAAAGGATTAAATTGAATTTTTATAATTTTAGGGGTGGCCAAAGTGCAATTTTACCTTTATTAATTTAAAATTTTAAAAAATTTAGAGGCCTAAATGACAATTTTTCATTTTAAGGGGGCCGGGCCCATGCCAGCCCCCCTAGAATCGCCTCTGGTCTAACGAGTGTCCATGTCGGACACACGTGCGACACCAGTACAAGGAGGGATGAGCCGTGTCCGTGCTTCCTAGATGGCAAGAGATATTTTACATGTTCTTCGAGGCCGCAGATTAGCAAAGTCAAATTATATGAAAGTTGTTCCTCAACTCGCTTGTGGCAGGTTCTTATGAGTGAGTGGGGATCTTTGTTTGGAATATTTGTTGAAAATTGTGGAAATCAAGGAATAAGGCAATGTTTCGAAATAAACATTGTTGCAGCGAGGAGTGAGTTGGGCAAGAAATGTGAAAGCAAGACGGCAAAGTGACAATTTAGCATTGTGCAATAGGACTAATCAAACTCGATGGAGTACAGCGGAGGAGGATTGATTGAAAATTAATACGGCTGTGCAAGAAAAGAAGCTCTTAGAAGATCTTTTGCGGGTTGAGTAGTTGAAGATAGCCGTGGCAGGTGGATAGTTGAGTATAGTAGAAATGTGGGCACTTTTAATGTGATCCAAGTAGAACTTTGGGCAGTGGTTGATGGCCTTAATATAGCCAGGCAAAAGGGATCGAGGAAAGTAGTATTGCAATACTTTGCTAATCCACCTGTTTGTGTAAAGGTAATTCTATATGAGGAAGCTGTCGGTGCTACGTAAAATATGCAATAAGATGCTTTGAGGCATACCCTTCTTTGTATTTACCAAAAATAAAAATAAAAATAAAATATTTGTATGAATCTCATACTACTACTAAAGTCGGTATCCATAAAATAAATTAATTCTATTTTAAAAATCTAAATCCAGTTGACGTGGAATTATGCAATAAGAAAGAGGAACGGAAGCATTGTCCATGAATATATTTTACGCCCCGAATTGAAGGTGAAGTCGAGTCTTTTCCACGTAAAAGCAATGGCGACAGTGTTTGCTTGAGATGAAGAATTTCTTGCAACAAAACCAAATAATTAAGGGAACATGATTACATTTGATGTTTTGAACAACATAGAGGCTCTAAGTTGAATTCCTCCAATAATAACACCATGATTCTTATTTAGATTTTTGGTAGGTCGAGTACCTTGTTCATTTCGAATCAATCCAATTTCACTCAATTAATAAAAGATATTTATAATTTAAATTTAATTATAAAATATATAATTATTGATATAAAAATATTTTTAATATTTTATTCATATATGAATAGTGAAGCGAGTTGTTAAACCGGATCTGATGGATTCGATCTAGACCTAGCCCAATCATACCCTTTCCTACTATCTTTGGACCATATATTCATCTATTGTGTCTAGATTTATCAACTGAGTGGATTTAATTGATTTTAGATTGATCTTAAAAAGTTTCGGATAGTTTTTAAGTTTGAGTTGTTTTGGTTTTGACTAATTTTGATTCAAGTCAAGTCATTTCGAATTCAAATTATTCAGGATTTTGATCATTTTAGATTTGGGTCAATTAATTTGACACTCAAGTTCTTCAAACTCAATTTGTTAATTTTAGAACCAAATCAAAGTTATGTGAACAAATGATATTTTTACTTTCTTAATCAAAGATAATTTTCGAAGTCATGCATCTATTTTCCTTTAACGATATACCTGTAAGTATGTGTAAATACACGATTTTGAGTCATAACATGCATGCAAATATAGAAAAAGTAAGGATTAAAGAAAGAAAAGGGCAAATTTTGATGTTTTACATATTTTACTATTCATAAAATTATTATTTTGATTATGTCTCTATGCATGGGAAAATTTGAGGTTTTAGAGGATTGGCGCTTGCACTTGAGATAAGTTTGAACCAAATGTAACCTGGCCTGAAAGAGAAAAAATAAAAAGATTTAAACATATTGGACCTTCAGATTTCTTGGTTTTATATAGTGATAACGGCTGTTGGTTTTTATTGAATTTATTATTTATAAGATTTTTTCACATTTATAAATTAAAACATTTAATTAAATAAAATTTATCATTCTTATAAATATTAATTTTATTCTATTAAAATGAATTTATATAATAAATAAAAGTTAAATTATTATATATCATTAACCCAAAAGTATAAAAGAAAAACCTTATATTACATTTTGTAAATAGAAATTTTGAACCATTTATAATAAGTAGCTATAATTTATTAACTATTATAGAAAGGAAAAAACTTTGAATAGTAAATATTGATTTGATTCTTACTTTCTACAAATGTTTTACTAGCGATTAACAATTTTTTATTAGCATTATATTTAAATAATCAAAATAGTTATTATATATTTGTTATACGTTAATAACTTGAGATCAGAACTCTAGAAAAAATTTGAACCTTCGACCTATGACCCGACCACGAGAAGACGACAAGGCGAACCAAATCGCAAAGCAAGGCTATAGACCCAGCTTGTAGGAACCTTGTGCGAGCTCACAAGGCAGGATTACAGGTATGACTCGTAGAACCAACTTGTGAGATAAGGTTATAGATCCAACTCGCGGGTACCTAGAGAAGGTCGCAGTCTCATTTTGCATGTAGAAAGATGGGGCTAAAAGAGTGATCGTTATCCAAAGCCAGCCTGCTATATAGTTTTGCAAACTGTTCAGTTGAGGTAAATGGCTTAATCACCCTGCTAGTCATCTTAGGGGACGACGAGCACACGACCACAGAGTATGTCCAGTTTTATGTAGTGGACCACCTAATGGTATACAACGCCATCTTTGGGAGACCAATAATGAGAATGGCGAGGATGGTAGTGGCGACCTTTTGCATGAAAATTAAGTTCCCAATAAAGATTGGGTCGATTTTCTGTGATCTAATCAGCGCACAATGAGGTAATGCCACATGCTATTTGTCAATCAAATAAGGGAACCCACAACTGAGGGGCAAAGTTTGTAGAAGGCTGTATTAGCAAGACAAGTTCTAGACCTAGACAATTTAGATGTAAGAGACGAGCACAAGAACAAAAAGCCTTAAGTTACGGAGCATATCGAAACTCTGTAGATCTTTTACGACAATAAAGAGAGAACAGTTAAGATCTCGTCAGCATTAAAGGAGTACAAAAAAAACACGTTGATCAACTGGCTGGGAAAAAACTCGTATGTCTTGCCTGGTCTGCGACAGACATGCCAGGTGTGGACCCGGAGGTAATTGTGCACAAGTTGAATGTGCTCCCTGAAGCAAAGCTAGTAAAGTAGAAATGAAGGAAATTTGCACATCAAGTGATTGAGGAAGTTATGCAGGAGATCGCCAAGTTGCTGCCGATAGGGTTTATCAAGGAGGTAGAATACCCAGATTGGGTTTCAAATGTGGTAACAGTAAATAAGGCGCGTGGTAAGTGGAGGATGTGCACCGACTTCACAAACCTCAACAAGGAGTGCCCCAAGGACAACTTTCTCTTGCCCTCGATCAATCATCTAGTTGATGCCTCCACAAGCCACCAATTCATGAGTTTCAACGGTGGCTGAGTTTCCAGCATTTGTTGCTGTTACTTGACAGCTTGTGTAAGCAACACCGTGTAACTTCGTCTTGACTAACAGCTTGTGTGAGTAGACCCATTTATGGCTTGAGAGATAGAGTACTGATATGAGATATGAGATAGTAGTGGTTTCGACCACATGTTGGCACATAGTGTGCGAGATTCCCACGTATCTGGTATTATTCTAAGTGGTTCAACATGCACAGTTTTGTTACAAGGTTATATGAGTTTGATACGAACTAGTACAGGTATTTACGTGAAGTACATGGAAATGGTTTATATATGATATATGGATACATGGTATAGATGTTACATGTATATGAAATTTAAATAGTTTTTGAACTCATACACGATTCTCGATTTTTATATGAATACATGGCTAACTAGGTTGATGAATATGTGTTAGGATTTTGGCCAAATTGAGTTGTGATATGCTTTGGTTTACTTACCTAAATGGTGGTTAAATGGTAAGTTAAAATCTGAGTTATACAAACTTACTAAGCTTAAATGATTACTTTGTGTTATTTTTTGTATTTTATAGTGATTCAAAAGCTCGTTCGGGTTGGAAGCTTGACGGAGCTATATCACACTATCTGTCGACTATTTTGGGTACTTTTGGTTATAATGGCATATATAGGTTATTTTGGCTAATGATAGGCTACATGTTTTGTTATGTTTTTAGCCATTTGATTTGACTTGTATCTTGGTATATTTTGTTATGTATATATGTAAATGGCCTTATCATATTTTGTGTATGGTTATCATGTAAATGTTCTAATTTGTGAATTGGTGTTATAGGTACCAAATAGTTGAGCTTGATAAGTGTCATACATGTTAAATTTTGGTACAATTATGCATATATGTGTTTGTTCATTTAGGTAAGTTTGGATACATAGTTGGCATGTTTTTAAATGGTCATTTGAGGTGTCTATGGGCATAATGTTTATACGTGATGATATTACATATTTTAAGCTTAATTTTGGTTGGTTTTAAATGCCTATTTAGGACTTGGTCTTATGCAAATTGTTGTGTTTAGGTTGGTACTTAGACAAAGACATGGGTGTGTGTCTCAATCGTGTGTGACACACGGTTAGGTGACACGGCTGTGTGTCCCCTATATCTTTTAAAGAGCACAAGTCAGTAGGTTCACACGGCCTAGTACACGGGCGTGTGGCTTGGCCGTGTGTCACAAGTCAGTATGCTCAAATTGTTCACACGGCCTAACACACGGGCGTGTGGCTTGGCCATGTGACCTAAGTCAGAGAGCTCACAAGTTTAGACATGAGCTGGGACACGGCCGTGTGTCCCTATTTTGAATGCCCACACGGCCTTAGACACGGTCTTGACCGTGTGAGAGACACGGCCTGGCTACACAGGCGTGTGTCCCCTACACCTTTGAAAAAATTTTAATATTTTTTGAAAAATGGTTTGAGTACCCGATTTAGTCCCGACTTGTTTTTAATATTTATTTTGAGCTCGAGGGCTCGCATAAGGGATGATATGATTGAATTTGATTGATTTTTGACATGAATGTTATATGAAATGGAATGTCTGTTTGTTTGATCTGTAAATTTCGGTAATGCTCTGTAACCCTGTTCCGACGACAGATTCGGGTTAAGGGTGTTACAATAGTCTCGAGTTTACAACTCTAGGTTCAAGTTGTGAATAGAACTAAGTCACATAATTAGCCTGAGCTTGATAATGATTATGCGCTGTTGTGTGACAAACTCTTGCAGATTGGCTAGGACGACCACAGAGCTGACACTGGACAATATTATGTGAAAATTGTTGTAGTGAAAATTGTTGTGAATTTTGACGAGGCTTCCATTGATTACTGTTTTGCTTGGGAAATAGAAGATGCCGTTTTTGGTTACTAAGAGATTAACTATTGGAGTTATTTAATTATCAGTGGCTATTTTTGTTGGGCCTAAATGACCTGAATTGAGTCATTAAGCAATAGAAACTATAACTGGAGGCTTTTTTATTTACACTATTCATTTTTGAGAAAATTTTCGTGATCAAGTAGTTTTTCATAAATTCTTCATAGGTGATAATGCTTTCATGGAGGGGCACTGATTACGAATGTTCAACTAATTGTCAAAATTATAATGAGATTTAAAATTTTTTCAGATCCTTAGGTAATATAACGAGATCTAGCATTTTATGCGGATCCTCCGGCAATATAACGAGATTCAACATTTGTTGCGAATTCTCGGGTAATATATGATATAGGTTTAGCCTAGAAGGGTAATCTGATGTAATTTTAGCTCGGACAAGTAACTTAGTTCACCCGTGCATCTAAGTTTGTTTTATTAGGGTTCCATTGGGTGGTATATATTAATTTAAATTGGAAACTTAAAAAAAATGTGACGAAAAGGATTTGGTAACCAATTTGATATGTCATCGAAAAGAATTACATGTAATTGGTATATCTTTATAAATTGATGTTGAATATAGTATTGAGATAGATTATGTGCAAGTGACATGATTTAGTATGTTTGAGTTGTTTATTGTGTTTATAGGTGATGGATATATATATGTATATATGCTCACCTTGTTGATGTCTTAAAGTGCTATGATCTAGCCAAACTTGTGCCAAATTAAAGTAGGTAAAATGCGTAAGTAGGAACAAGGTAAACATAGTAATTTCCATTTGAACTTACTAAGCATTTAAATGCCTACTCTAGTTGTTTTATCTATTTGTAGGTTATCACCTTGTATAACTCATGAGTCGGATCGATGCCAAGCTCACACTATCACCAAATCGGTAGAAATATGTTTCTTTTTTGTTATAAGGTTGTGACATGTATACAGGGATAATGTGTTATGAAAATGGTCATTTTCTTAATAGGACATCATGATTGAATTTGTGGTAAATGTTGAGTTGCATGAGAAGCTTAGTGTATGTGCTAATCGATGTATGGTTTTAGCCATGGTTGATGTTATTTAGTTGATGATTTCAAACTTGCGCATGTTATATATATATGCTAAGATTTGCATATAGCATGAATTGGTACGTTAATTTGATAGGTGACTTGAATATGTTTAAGTTTTGAACATAAATATTTATGGCATTTGAATGATTATTTTTCAAAGGTTTTATAAAATTGTTTTAGCTTGAATTTACATGTTTTGGTATAGGTGAAAGTGGTATATGAATAAGTGTAATAACATCTTTTGGTTGAAACAAATGAATAGGTACCAAATGTGATTTTTTTAACAAAAAATAAAGGCAACATGGTAGCTGCGAGTCCTCGGCGTTGTGACATAGGATGATAGTGAGTGATGTTACGATGTCGTGATGCCTGAGGTTGTGACATAACTTACTGATTGGTGTTGTCGTGATGTCGGCCTGAGATTTTGAAAATTTTGTAATTTGGTCCTAATTCAACCTTGGGTTAACAAAGGAGCTTTCGTAAGCTTGTGAGGGACTTGAAAATGATTATGTAGCATGGTATGAATGCGAATTATATTTAATATCATGTATAAATGGTTGTGTAGTGTATAATTGGATGTAGTTGCTCCGACAACAAATAAAACTTCTTGTAGCTTGGATCTGGCGATAGAGTCGGTCAAGGGGTGTTATAGTGACCATACATTAACACTTCTACCTATGTTTTTCAAATCATGAAATTATGGTTGCCAGTTAATTTGATTGGTAGCTGAGAAGTAAGATTGAATTGGATAGTGGTATTGGTATTAGCTGTGTTAATGACATTAACAACTATAATATCAGGCATTTTTATGTGAGGCAATAAGAAAGATAGAAAAAAAAAAAACAGATTTTACTTGTTTAAGCTTTGAAAGCTTTGATTACAATAAAGAAACTAAAAATAAAACAAAATGGAGCATACTTTCACGGATTGAAATTAAAGTATTTATAGAGTAATAAGAATTCAAAATAAAAGTAAACAAAACGATCAACTATCAAAATATCCTAACAAAAAAATACAAAATTTAAAAATTTGACAAAATCATGTACCATTAAAAGAATGCCACATTTCTTACAAGCCAAAGAGCAATATGATTTTGAGTTAATGTAAAGATATTTTCCAACATGAATTTGTAAGCTTTAAAGTGCATCAAGTAAAATTGAATTTTCCTTTTACTTTATTAAACTCCTTTTATTTTGAATAATTAGAAGATATAATTAAAATATTAGTTTTGCAAAATCGTAAGTGTGTTTTTCTTCTTACTTTTCTAAGGCTTTAGGAACAATTTTGGAAATGACCTCTACTATAGTTGGGTATTAATTACACTTTACTGCCAACCAAACTGTTATCAAATAAAATTATGAATCTCAGGCTCCAATTATTATTATTATTATTATTATATCCTCATACGTTAAAAATTTAAAAACATAAAATATCATAAGATTCCATACAAACTGCTCAATTTTAATTTCTGACTTTATCGCATGACGCCTTGAATGACTAAAAAAATGAGATTTTTACAAAAATATTACAAAAAAATAAAAAATAACAAAAATATTATATATATATTTTTTAATTACGAAAATAATACAAAAAAACAGAAAAAAAGGCTGCAGGTGATGTGACAATACCCTGGTGGTGCCTTTCCCATGGGTGGCACCGATGGTGCCATTCCCATAGGCGGCACTGCCCATATAATGGGCCAGCCGGCTGGTGGGTGGGGGGAAGAGAAAGAGAGGGAAAGAAGAAGAAAGAAAGAAAGAAAAAGAAAGAAAAGGAAATGAGAGGAAAGAAAGAAAAAGAAGGAAAGAAAAGGAAAGGAGAAGAAGAAAAAGAAGGAAAGAAAAGGAAAGAAGAGAAAAAAAAAAGAAGAAGAAGAGGGGAGAAAGGAAAAAGAAAGAAAAAAAATGTAATTTTTTATTATTAATTTTAATTTTTGTAATATTTGTGTGTAAAAAATTATGTTATGTACATTATCGTGTTTTATTATGTTATTTAGCATATAAATTTTATGAAATTTATTTAGTATGAAAAATTCATGTTATGTAAATTGTATGTTGATTAGAATTTTTTATGAAATTTATTTAAAATGTTGTAATTAGTTTTTTAGAAAAATAGCATTAAAAATAAAATGATAAAAAATATGTTTAAGAAAACATAAAATACGAAAAGAAAAAAAGCGGAAATTGTATATTCACGGAAAGTAATAAAATCCGAAAAAATGGTATATTTAATAAATTTCAAACATAATGCACTGAAATAAAGTAAAATTATAAAATTAGAAATTATGATATTTTTAAAGTAATAAGATGCGAAGAAAAAATACGAAGAAATGGCGGAGTAAGAGTGTTTTACTAAATTTTTAAAAATTCAAAATAATTAATACAAATATTTCAAAAATATGTACTGAAATAATATAAAATAATAAAATACAAAAATAATATTTTTTATTGAAAGTAATAAAATTCGGAAAATAATACGAGCAAAGGGTAGGAATAAGTGTTTTTTACACTAAATTAATTTAAAAACACACTAAATTAATAAATTTATAAAATTAGAAATTATGATATTTTTAAAGGAATAAAATGCGGAGAAAAAATACGAAGAAATGGTCAAGTAATAGTGTTTTACTAAAATTTTAAAAATTCAGAAATAATTAATACAAATATTTCAAACAAAATGTACTGAAATAATATAAAATAATAAAATACGAAAATAATATTTTTATTAAAAGTAATAAAATTCGGAAAATAATATGAGCAAAGGGCGTGAATAAGGGTTTTTGACACTAAATTAATTTAAAAAATACACTAAAATAATAAATTTCAAACATAATGCACTTAAATAATGTAAAATTATAAAATTAGAAATTATGATATTTTTTAAAATAATAAAACGCGGAGAAAAAAATACGAAGAAATGGCCGAAGTAAGAGTGTTTTACTAACTTTTTTTTCAACATGCAGGCATCGCAATGGCTCCAATGATTCGACTTGATAGACACATATCTAATGCGGCTAATCAGGCGGTATGGTTTATTATTTGTTAATCACGGGTTTTATTTATTTAAAAAGGATATACGTAATATATAGAAATAAATCTTGTTATCGTAATATTTTTCGTAATTTAACACTATCGGGACTCGTCATCGAGTAATAAGGCGATGTGAATGGTTTAAAGAAAGCTCCGGATGCCCGATTGATGCCGTACTTGGAGCAAGCCGGATTTGGGTCAGCAGTATTGATCTAGACCTCCGACTTGCGCTATGATTTATTATCTGCGCTAGTGGAGCGGTGGCGCCCAGAGACCCATACTTTTCATTTTCCGTGTGGGGAGTGCACGGTGACTTTGGAGGATGTTGCAATGCAGCTTGGGCTCCCAATTGACGGGAGTATCTTCATTTACGGATCTTGCTGCACTTTGTTATCAGCTCCTAGGAGAGTCGCCAGAGGACGATGAGTCGAATTTTACGGGCTTAAAATTTACATGGCTGAAAGCCAAATTTGGACAATTATCAGCGACTGCCACTGAAGGTGAGTTGATGTGCGCTGCTCGAGCGTACATCATGCATATCCTACGGGGAGTACTCATGCCCGATGCAAACAACAAGAAGGTGCATTTGATGTACTTGCCCCTGTTAGCTGATTTGTCCAGTGTTAGCTCGTATAGCTGGGGCTCCGCCATTCTAGCAGTGTTGTATCGGGAGCTTTGTCGGGTGACAAACCCGGATGGAAAATCCTTTTTGTCGGCTGTAAGTGGTCGTCCTGGCCGTAATAAGGCCTTGTTTGCAACTCAATCACAGTCCCCGGTACGTACTCCCGCATAGCAATTATCCATTCTTGTAGCTTGTTATACGATGAATCGTAATCCCCATACAGTTGCTCCATTGCCATCTGTTTAGCTATCCATGCCTTTCGATATGATACTCGATACTGGAATCGTGCTTGCATCTCGGCAATCAGTACCGAAACTTTAATGGTTGGCATGTCCTTCACCATTGGCATGATACACGTACAGATAGTTTTCGAATCAAGTTTTCCATGATCTTCTATCATACGTGTTGATGTGCATGTATGAGGACCAACAAATTTTCTTATCTCCCACATCTGAGAACTTTTAATGAATGCAGCTATTAGTCGCCAATTGTAGCCTTCCGCTGCCTTCCAACACTCCCCAATATATATTGTCGGAGTAGACACTGCAACTTTATAATCCACTGATATGTTCATGCTGTACCGTTTAATAGCAAATACGCACTCTTCTTTACAGCTGAATCTCTGGCCTATGAATAACTCCTTATGATCAGAATTTACGACTAGCCCGTGAGGATGAACTATTTCAGGGTACTCTGGGAACTCAACTACATACGCTGCGTCAGGGTCTATGAGCGACATGTGTGGCCCAGGATTATTGTGTATCAAAATACGCCGTATCTGCTCCCCGACCGAAGAAGCGTCAATGTTTCCATCGTTGTTGACATCTTCATCATCAATATCATCAAGTACATTGTCCACATCGGGATCACCGTCACTATCGACCTCTTCATCCCAATGATCGCTACCACCTTCTTCTTTACCACCAACCACATCAATATCGGGTGTAATATTCAGATCGATACCGATCTCACCCATAGTCAATTCACTATCAACTTATGATATTGGAGCCACCATCCACGGTTCTTGAGCTCCGTGTTCTTCATCGGATGCATTGACATCTTTATTTTGCTCCATATCGGCTAACTCAGCAAATAAGTGAATCGGTGCATTCTTGTCACTCCCATTCCCACAGTAAAGAGCGACCATTGTCTCCACGTCTTCGTCGTCTACAACTTCCATTTTGGTGAATTTGACCGGATTTGTCGAAACTGGAAACTTGTAGAAAAGTTTTGATATCCTTCTCCCACAACGTCTAAGAATTTTTGCATTAATCCTTGCCTTCATTTCATCCAACGAGACATTTCTATTAAATCTCATTGCTATTTGTTGCCGACATTCAAATACACATCCAACACTTGTTGTCAAGATGACTCTACCGAAATAAACGCATACAAAAAACTTATCATCCATCTTCAATATTCAATCTGTCAAAAAATAAACAAAATCTCAAAAAATTCTCCAATGGTAAATAAATTACTTAAATAACAAAAATTAATGTTTCAATATGCAATTTTTCATCCTTAAACTCATACTTTTTCGGTTATCATATTGTAAATGAACATCGTGTAACCACTAATCCTAATAACTAACTCAATAAAAATAATAATAGTTTTATACTCAAAATAATAGTAACTAACAATAATAATTAGGGTTTTACTAAAATAATAACTAACCATAATAATAATACTAGTTTTTACTAACAATAATACTAAGTAACATCTAAACCCTAAAACTAATAATAATACTAACTAAAACTATCAATTTCAGTTTTATTAATCTTAATAACTAAACTAACAACAAAAAATAATAAAAATTATACAAAAAAACATAACAACAATATAATAAATTATTTTAAAAAAAGACCTTTTTTTCCTCTTCTCTTTCTTTCTTTTTCTCTCTTTTTCCACAGCACCTCCTCTTTCTCTTATTTTTCTTCTTATTTTTCTCCTTCAACTGGACGGATCTTGTGTTTATAACACGAGTGGTGCCGCCCATGGGAATGGCACCATCGGTGCTGCCTATGGGAATGGCACCTTTGGTGCCGCCTATCAGTCTCTTGTCACATCACGCAGGCTTTTTTTTTCCTGTTTTTTTGTAATATTTTCATAAATAAAAAATATAATATTTTGGTTATTTTTTTATTTTTTATTTGTAATATTTAGGTAAAAATCCCCTAAAAAATTGTACATTTTATATGATTTTCCCCATTTCTATAGATTAAAAGCATCCCAAAGAATAAAATAATAAATACATCAATTTGATTACATAGCTCAATAAGTTCCATAGAAATACGATACATCCACTCAAACGTCAACCATCAATTTCCCATGAAATTTTATACAATCCTTTCCGAACCAAATTTTATATTCATCACAATTCTTTTAAATCAACAAATGCCTATGTTTTACTTTTCTGAAGGTGGAAGGAGAAATAAAATTTATTATTAATTTAATCTAAATTAGAATTTGAAACTCATATAGTTAACTTCTTGAGACAAATCTTATTCGTTTGGATATATAGTAGGATAAAAAAATTGGGACCCTAAAAGAATTAAGTGTCAAACCATATGAGGTGGGAAATTCTCAAGTATGGCTCTAAAGGAAGCAATTGCACCGCCTATTTCGATTGGGAGAATAGGCCATTCGACAAAGAGATTCTGAAAGACTTAATTAGATGTTTATTTGATAATAAATTTAAAAATTTTAAAAAAAAATTTTAGATTTCATAAATTCGTATTTTAGATTTTTTAAAATATATTATATTTAATTTCAATTAATTTATTCTTTCTTTATTACTATTAATATAATAAAATCTAAAATTTAAAATTTAAAATCTATGTTGTGAAACCAAACATTAAAATTTTGATAACCGTCGACAACCTCACTCAAAATTCACTTTTTTTCTCATCACTGCAATTTGCAAGATCAGCTCCCAACCTCGTTGCTTGAGCCTCTGCATATTGCTGAGAAATTACCATAATCAATAATGTTAATTTTCTTTCTTTTTTGCCTGTAAAGATAATTCTGATGTCAAATCTCATTTTTAGTGTTTTTTATAAGTATAAATTTAAGATTTAATTTCTAATATAATTTAGTTTTTATATTTTATAATATTATTAGTTAATTCAATCACTTAATATTGTTGGTGGTTATAACTAAACTTTTATATGATTTTAAAAATAATATTCTAAAATTATTTAGCCTAATGATTTGGTATAAATGTTTCTTTTAAATCTATCAAAATTATGAAGGGTATTATTTATTTAGACTAATGACATAATTCATATTTTCACTATTTTTAGTCATTATAATTTAATGGTAAAATTGCAGTTTCAATCTCTCTACTATACTTACACTTAAGATTTAATTTTATATCATAATTTGACCATCTACTTTTACAAGCATTAATTAATTCAAATATATCATCCACTATTTCGATTAAAATGATGAAGTAATTTAAAAAAACACAAAATCACTTTTCTAAAACAAAATATATATATTTATAGCTGGTATAAATATTTTTAAGAAAAATTCGCCCTCAACATTTTAATTTTTTAATTATGAGTATAAACTAATTTAGTTAACTAATGATATTAAGTAGAGGAACTAAATTATATAAAATTAAAATATAAATATTAAATACTAAATTTAAACATAATAGAGAGACCATAATCATATTTTTATCTAAAACAACCTAAAACTCATTTGACTTAATTAAAAATTATTTTTAGTTTATTTTAATTGATATAATATTTAATAATAGTAAATGTGACATCAATTAATAATTACACCTACCAGGAAAACATTACATTAAAGGCTTGTTCTGCAAGTGGTGCTATATATATTCTTTGAGTACCGAACAAGTGGTCCTATAATTAATACCAAAAGTTTAGCATGTTGTTTGTATATTCGTATTAATTTATAATTTGATACTCCAATTCTAAGAAAAAGAATTATTTTGACTTTTACTTAAATTTTCGTCTCTCTTAATTCTTAAACTTGCATTATTAGTTAAATCACCTTAAGATGGATAAAAATTAATGTTTGTTAACTTTATT
The DNA here is from genome assembly GCF_025698545.1 of Gossypium raimondii. Lineage (NCBI taxonomy): Eukaryota > Viridiplantae > Streptophyta > Magnoliopsida > Malvales > Malvaceae > Gossypium > Gossypium raimondii. The sequence continues at coordinate 29,791,506 of NC_068574.1, read as the reverse complement.
AATATGGTATTCACGTGATAGTCCACATGTATGTCATGTTAGTAATTTTTTAATTTTAAAATATTTTAAAATTTTTTAAATATATATTTTAAAATTTTTGAATTTTAAATTTTTAAAAATTATTTAAAATTGACGTGGCGTATGAGAATAAACATTAGCAAAGTTAACGAACGTTAAATTTTCTATTCATTTTGGAGTGATTTGACAAACTAAACAAGTTTAAGGGCTAAAAGAGGTGAAAATTAAATGGAACAAAAATAATTTCTTTTGTAAAGTTAGAGGATCGAATAAAACATTATGCTTATTTTAAATTTATTAAATATATTATCAAATGATAAATTTGTTTATGAGAATCTTAAAAAAATTGTTTATGAAAATAATTATGTAGTTTGCATCAATCAACATTTTCAAAACTCATTTAATTTCGTAGAAAAATATGGGTCCATGTAGTATTTTATATCATAGAATAATGGATTGACCAGTTCATTAATTTTGTTTAAAGAAAACAACTGGAGTTTTCATTATCATGATGTTGTTATCTATATTGCATAGACAAAAGATATAATTGAAGATAGTCTTGGGTGAAGAGCATAAAAACTTTGTTATTTGCATATTAGAAGTAATTAATGATACAAAACCAATTAATTCTTTCATACTAGATTAGATTTACATATGTAATTCATGTTTATTAATTGAAATATATTGTATTTATTTAAAAGTTTTAAGGTAAACTATTAACGTGATTATAAAATTAAAAAATAATTTTAATTTATTTTCAAAACATGTAACCTGAACAATAATACATATATTATTATCAAAAAGAAATCTATGAATCCAACAATGCAAGGTTGGAATATAGATAATGTAAAAAGAATTTAACGTTAAAAACCTTCATTCTCTCCCTGCAATTTTTAAAAGTATTAATACAATATTTTATTGTTTGCATTCAGGGTAAACTATAAAAATAGTTCAGATTATATTTTAATTACTTATGTTTGAAACGTTATGTTTTAGTCACTTACATTATCCTTTTGTTACGAAGTGGTTACTCTACCGTTAAACTTTGTTACCTCCCCAACGACAGTCTTACGTGGCAGTCCAAATGGGTTTTAAATGCCAACTTGGATGTCCAGTTGTTGGGATGAAAATAGATTTTTAATTAAATAAATTTAATTTAGACTATCACGTAGGACCGCCGTTAGAGAGGTAACGGAGCTTAACGGTAGAGTGACCACTTCATAACAAAACGATAACGTAAGTGACTAAAACATGTTTAACCTTGATTGTCCAATTGCGTTAAAGAATGGGGAAAATACAATGAACTAAAGATAAGTCGCATGTCCTTGCTTCCGTCGATCTAAACTGGTTCACACTCAGGTTGTCACATTCGACTTCCAGCCTCATAATCCCCTTGTCCCAAGCAAGTAATAAATCATCATAAAGAGCCCAAACCTCAGCTTTGAAAAGAACCTAAATTGTGAGTGAAATCAATGGCAAAGCCAAAATTCTTCTTTTGGGGAGAACGAAATTAAATTATATATATTTACAATAGTAAAATTGTAATTTAATCATTTTAATAGCCTATTTTTTATATTTTTTAACAGATTAAATCAAAATTTTATCATTTTTAGAGAGGGCCAAAGTGCAATTTTACCATTACTAATTTAAAATTTTTTAAACTATATAAGGGCCTAATGAAAAAAATTCCATTTTATGGGGGTTGGGGCCTCTATTAGCCCCACGGCTTCGCCACTGAATGAAGCTTGCAATCCTCGAACAAGTATCGTCTTACATGACTATTGAGATCTAGTGCCTTTACTGTAGTATTTTCGTCTATATGTGCTTGTATTTTTCGAATAAATTGGTTTAATAATATATCCATCAATTTCATTAATATCTTTTTATAGCATTCTTAATAGTTTGTTCACACAAAGAAAAATGAAAGAAAATATTGATTCACTAATTATGTAATGTTTAACAAATATGAAGCGGTATTACATGATCATATCGTAATACGGAAAGACAACTTATACGGAAAATCTTGAGTGGATGATGGATTGTGTATGTATGACTTGTATAATTTGATGTAAATGAAAGCCTGAGTTCAAATAAATAAGGAATCAAAAGTTGGTATGTTGTGTAACACCCAAAACCTGACTCAATCACAGTGTCCGAGTTACAGGATGCTACATTCATTTTTGGATCAACTACGATCACAATTTCTATCGATTTAATACTTTATATTCACTAACATGTTCATTACATCATGTTATAATATATAATCTTTTATGAAGTTTATTCGAGCTTACGAAAGCTCTTTATGTTGGATATGGTGCCCTAATTGTAGTATTTTCGTCTATGTAAACTTGTATTTTTTCAAATAGATTGGTTTAATAAAATTATTCATGAATTACATCAATAACCTTTGTATATTTTCCCCAATAGTTTTTGCATGTAAAGCAAAATAGAACCAAATATTAGCTCATTGGTCATCTAATGTTAACTAATACTAGGTGGTATTACGTAGTCATATCGTAATACTAAAAGACAACTTAAATTAGTGATTAATGAAGGTCAAAAAAGCAAGTTCAAAGAGCAAGACAAGCGTAGGAAAGTGAAATAGCACGATGAATGCTGGACGAACACTGATAGAAATAAAACAAGAAGAGCATTCATGGGTACGCTAATCGAGCTAACGGATGAATCCGACAGCAAGACCTAACATATTTTTAATTAAATGCCTTATGTATATTATTGTATATTTAACTAATCGATTAGTTTAGACTTTAATTGTTATTAAGTTTTTAATTAAACAAAATTTGAGGCGCTTAAAAATTGGAAATTTGGGTTAAAACAGAGTCAGTGTCGCAAGACGGCATCCCCGTGTTGTAACACCACAGCCAAAATCAAAGGATCGAGAAGATCATCTCGATGTTGTGACATAGCACCTCTTTGTTGCGACACAAAAGTCATTTTATCCAGTGTTCCAAAATTTTAGAGTGTGTTGCGACATCAAATCTTGATATTGCGAAATCGATAGATTGCCAGGGGTGTTGCGTCACGGAACCCCTGTGTCGTGACATGACTGCAATTTTCTGCAGGGTTGACCCGATCCAATCGCGTGACCCACCGACTTTAATATAATTTTAACCCAATTTTTAGGCTTAAAACTAGGTTTTTAACCTAAAACCCATATTTACATAGATTTACACCTCTGTTAACTCTTAAACTCCAAATCCTCTCAATAACCCTTAAATGTTAAAACCCCTCTTCATCTTTTTCTTAATTTTTGCAAAACATTGTGATACTAATCAGTGCAAGCACACCAAAGCAATGAGAAAAGGAGCACAAGTCTTCATGAATCCAACACATTCCATTCGAGGTTAAAGGTTCCTAACTTATTCTTATTGTTTCATTGGAAAATTTGTTTGATAGCTTGTTAGTATTTAACTCACGTGAACTATGCCTCCTAGGAAATTTAGAAAAACAAGCACGGAAGAACCACTAGCGGTTTCAAATCCTCTAAAATTTTGAAACCATAATGCTGAAAAATAATTTTTGGAATTACAAGTAAAAACATTCATTTAGGAAAGAGGATTCGAACCATCGATGGTTCTTTGTAATGAAATATGGTCCTTAGTCTGATAAATAGATGGGAACATTTTTGTGTGACCCCAAAAGAAAATGTTGTTATTTCTTTCGTCCAAGAATTTTATGCTGCTATTAGGGATGAGGAGAAAAGGAGGTCACACAGTGTCTGGTGGAAAACAGTAACTATAAGAGGTAAGGATGTACCATTCACCTTGAAAACTGTTTGTGAATTTTATGGTGCTCCTTATTACGAAATTGATTTTTTAAAAAGTATTAATTTAGACAAATTTGAGGACTTAGACTTGGAAAACATTGTAAAATATCCAAATGAGAATTGAAGTGAATGGAAACTCTGACCAGATATAGGAATTTCGACCAATTTCAATCAAGCAATCATGTTTCTAGTAGCTAAGATGTGGATGCAATTTATTTGTACTAGGATAGAACCTGCACTAAATGACTCTAACGTAAATACTTTTAGAGCTATATTGTTGTATGACATCTTATAGAAGAAACAAATATGCATAGGGGAGTGGATCCATCAAAATATGAAGCGATGTGTGAGTGGCCAGAAGGTTGGGATTTTCTTTCCTTACCTAGTAACGACACTTTGCAAAAGCGCAAAGGCTTCTATGAAAGATAACGAACAGTTCATGTGCCCAACAAAGAGCTTAATCGGTGATTCTATGTACACTCAGTACATAGAACTCAACTGAAAGTAGATTACTGATTTGAACTAGAGGAGAAAAGAGAAGATGGACGTCCTTACTTCGTTCAAAAGAAAAGTAAAAAAGACATCTTAAAGAGAAATAAGAGAGAGCAGTGATGTAAAAATAGACAGGATGATACGATGGATGCAAGAAACGAGCCTAGTTTTTCAAGAATTTGCACGGTGGAACGACAAGAGAGTCCCAAATTATCTACTAAACATTTTTGGCTCAACGCAAACCCATAAGAAAGGGAAAGAGTAGGAAAGTGAAGAGGTAGGAGAAGAGGAGGTAGCCTTTGAGGATGAGGAAGAAGATTGAACCAACTCTTTAATTTTAAAAGACTATAATTCATTTTGGGATAATTTTTATTTTTTATTTTTTGGAGTAGAATTAACAGTAGATTGTTATTTGTTTTATTTTTTTTCTAAGTTTTCTATGTAGGAACTCCATACGAAAGAAACACAAAAATTTAGAACTTTTAACGACAGATGGAAGGGATCACTCACCAATAGATTACAGAACTATCACGAAAATCGGGTAACTTTTTTCCTTATCTTTTTAGGGCTACACATTGAGGATAATGTGTTATCTAAAGTGTGTGGAGGGTAACATAGAAAATTTACTTTAATTTCTTTGCTTTTATTTTAATTTTCATGGTCAATCGTGTGTTTGAGCTTGTAGAAATACAAGTGATTGGTTAGAATCATGTATATAGGTTGATTATATTTACTATAAATTTGGCATGATAGTAGATGGTTTTAAATTTTTGATTATTAGACTAGTAAGTTCTATGTATTACACTAAAAATAAGCATTGCGCAATTAAATGTACCAAATGATATAGAGAATATAGGGAAACAAGCATGCTAGTACGAGTACGAATGATAGTTGGTTGAATTTGTAATTGTTTGGTTGATTAAATTTGTGAATATTGAGATACCTAAGGATGACCTAAGGTATTGTTTGATATACACCCAGAGCAAAAAAGCTAACCCTATTTATTCATCTTTACTACCTATATTTGAGCCAGACAACACTTCTTGATGAACATTCATACAAAACTCGAGGCAAAAACGTTAATTCGTATTTACCCTTTTCCTTGGTCTTGAATTGCATGGCTATAGACGTCTGGCATATGGGTTAAGGGTTAAGTAGATACATTTTTATGGTTTTTGTAAAAATAGAGTGAAATAGGAAGGATCAATATGATATAGTAATTATAGGTTAGCCTATAAGTGCGAAACAAAAGAAAAATTCAAAAAAAAAATCAAAACGAGTAGAAAAAGTACTTGAAAAGTAAAATCATTTGAGAGTGAGATGTATTGAAAAAGAAAAAACATGTGAAAAAGTCACAAAAATAGACAAACTCGTTCATTAGTGCACAGAAACTCGTGAGCTAGCCATAGTTGTTCTATTGTACTGTAATTTCCTATGTAGAGAAATAAAGAATATGAGAGAAGGAGAAATAAAGAGATGAGCGAGTAAGGATCACTAAAGGGGAGAAAAGGGAACAATACGATGTGTCAAACTATTTTTATGCTTGAAACTATTCTGATGTTTACTATTCTTGCATTCCATACCTGCCCTAAGCCTCATAAAGTTACAAGCTGAAAAGTCCTATGTGATCTAGGTAGACTTATTCATGAATTAACATCATATTAAACAATTGCATTTATGTCCGTTTATATTTTGCTAGGATAAGCAAATTACCTATATAATTTATGGATGGATTTATACATTTGAAAACCTTAATGCTTGTATACTATGTAATATATTGAATTTAGGTGTTTGATGTCAAAAGTGGTAAGTCATTTATATATTACGTTAAGATTACGTGTAAATATGAAATGCCTAGTTATGTACTCCAAAGCCAACATTAGTTGTACCTTGTAACACCTTATACCCGACCTAGTCACCAAGCCCGAATATCAGGATGCCACACCACTGTCTCATGTCGTATTCATAGTAAATTGTCACATTATTAAGAAATCATCCTCTTTATTAGCGATCTTATAAATTTTTAGTCATACATATACCAATCATCATTAGAACATGCCAAACATACTTTAAATAAATTTATAGTAATGATTGAACATGCATTAAGATCACTTAGCAAAATTTCCAAGACAATCACATAGGTATTGATACTAGGACAAGGGTATCGATATTTTCTTTGCACGGTCTCGATATCGTATGAAAAATCGGTATCAAATCAACATTTTGTTTCTCGTCTAAAATCAAAACACAAGAAAATATTAGTATAATTCAAAAAGTATCGATAAAATTACCCTGAGTATCAATACTCGTGATAAGGTATCGATACTAATTTACGATTATGACTTCCTACACATTTCAAAATCATAGAGGTATCGTTTTTACAACACAAATATCGATACCTCTACTTCAGACTAGAAAAATACAACATTTTAAGCATATAAGTCATTCCCACTTGTACCAATTCATCATGCTATCATATCATCCTCAAATAAACATCAAAATGGTTGTCATAACAATCTCAAACATCGAAAGTAAGTTTGAGCAATATTCAACATAATATGAAACAAATCTCATTAACTTAGGAAAAAATAGTCTATGGAGGTATCCAAAACATCATAGCAAATATCAGTAAAAGTCTACCACATTTCCTTATTCAAAAAATGAAAACAAATAACAATAACACCTACAAAATAACAAAAAAGAACTTGCTTGGATCATCCCTCGGAACCACACCGCTCACACTCGCACTTAACTACTCTGTGAGGGTTTTAGGAAAGGAGTGGGTGAGCTTAACAAGCTCAGTGAATGCTCAGAATAACCACAATGTACACACAATATCAAAGGATAAACAAGAGCATACTACTATAACAACTCGTTTTTCAATGGTGTCGAAAATAGTGGTTTCGATGCCACCAAATCTGAAGAGTAAGTTTGTAAATATTATTATTTAATATTTACAAGTCGAATATGGTTTTTAAAAAGGTTTTTATGGTAATTTATGTGATATGAATGATTAATTAAGCTCAAGTGGTAAGACCTTAAGGTCAAATGGTTTTAGAAAATGAGGTATCAGGACCTAGTTCCTATAAACTGAGTCGTAAATATTTTTATAAATATTTACAGAATGTCATTAAGGTGGTATTAAAGTTTCATTGAAAAATTTTAATGTTTTGATAGTTAATTAAGCAAGAAGGACTAAAACGTAAAAGTTGAAAAAGTCAATCGCTATTACTTTAAAGGTGTTAATTGATTAAAGAATTATAATTGGATGACCTTACTGAGTAAAGTAGCCATCCTAAAGATAGTGCTGCAGTTGGATGCTTTAATTTCTTTTATATGTTATTTTATAGATAAAATAAAGAATAAAAAGGTTAATAAATTAAAAACAAAAGTCTTCTTCTTCTTTAACACACTGAATGACCATGGAAAAATAAATGGAGAAGCTTCAAGCTTCGGCCTTATTTTGGACGATGCATGTAAGTCCGTTTTAGCCCCGTTTTTAAAATTTTTTATGTTTTTGAGATCATTGCAACTAGGTCCAGCTAGCCCATACCTTCGATTTTGAAATTGTTAAAGATTTTGAATGTTGCCATTGATGAAACTTGTGATTTTAGATGTTAAATGATGAATATGAAATGTTGGTTGAGATTTAAAAGTAGTTTGTTAAGAAGTTTTGATGATTTTTCGATTAAGGACTAAATTATTGAAATAGTAAAAGTACAAGGATTTGATGTGAAATTGTTGTAAACATGGGTTGTATTGGAAGCTAAAAATACTTGGGTATTATGAAATATTAATAAAAATGATTAATTTTCATGTTTTAGGCTTAGGGACTAAACTGCATAAAAGTAAAATTTTAGGGGCAATTTTATCAAAATGTCAAAAAATGTCTAAATTTCATAAATACATTGTTTTACTGTCTAAATTAATAGATTGGATAAAATTATTAATATTATTAATTTAGATCAAGATCGAGTGGAAAATGGAAGAGAATGAAAAAATTACCAAAATGCCCCTAAACTTTGTCATTTTTGCAATTTAGCCAAGTAAGTTCGTAACTTGGTTAGTTCAATTAATTACTGTTTTGAAAAATTATTATCTATTTGTGTATATATGTGAATCAAATTTTTCAGCTTGAAGGAAACGAATAAGACTATGGTTGAAAGACATTATGGCAACATAACATAAAAATGTACAAGACCATGGTAGGACCATGGCAATGTTTATGTAAGACCATAGCGAGGTTATGATAGTTTTTTAGATTTAAGACCATGGTTGGACCATGGTAGTGTATACATACATATATATATATATATATATATAAGACCATAGCTGGGCTATGACATTCTAATGATAAGACCATAACTGAGTTATGACAATATGAGCATAAGACCATGGCAAGGCCATGGCAGTGCACATGTAAGACCATAGTTGGAATATGACACAATATGAAATGTGTACCGGGGTTTCAATTGTCTTTACAATGTTTATCAAATATGAAAAAATATGGTTTCGACCATTGATTAAAGAAAAAGAATGGTTTCGACCATTTTTTAGCACAGTTGTGTGAGCTCCGGTAAGGGTTCTGATTGACTTCACTACGAAAAATATGGAAATGTATGATGTACCAATGATCAAAGAATGAATATTCATGAATTGAAAGGTATGATTTAAGTGATGATATGTTTATGTACCATATCTTACCATGTGATGGTATTGCTAAGTTATGTGTTTAATCACTAGCTTGTGACTATGGTAAATGTTATATTTATGCCTTTTGTGTTATGCAAATGAAATGGTAAGTGTTCGATATGAACCAAGACATGTGTGTATGAAACTTATTGAAATGATGATACATGAAAAAAATGATATGTTATGAAGGATAATAAATCCAACTAGATCATGCTCAAACATAATGGTTATCTATGTTAAGTTCACATGAATTATATTCAATTATGCTAATATGTCTTGTTGTTGGTGCTTGGGCTTGTGCCTAGTTTATGATTGAATTATATCATGTTTAATCTTAATAAAATACATTGAAACGGTAAGTGCTCAATTGGTAATGTGCTTATGTCCATGAAAAGGTGAAAGAAATCAAAGTATGTAATTTCTTATGCAATGGTCGATTATGTAGTTGATTCCAAATGAGCTATGTTTAAATGTACTAGTTTGTAGTCATGATTGATATTATGCATATATCTTGTGTGTTATGTATATGAAACGGGTGAGGAAAGGTAATGAAATGGTAAATTCATAGTTGAAATGAAATTTGATGAAAATGGAGTAATGATTTTGAATGATGTACTATATGTGAGAAGTTTACGCATGCTATGAATGAATATACCTATATCATGGATAAATACATTAAGTCGAATTGATAATGTTGTTTAAGCTTATGATAAGAATTGAGCATGGAATGAAAAGAAAGTAGATTGAAAAGTGTATAATCTTATAGAAAAGTTGATGATTATCTATTAAGTCCCATAAAATCCTATCTTATTATGAATGATAAATGTATGTGACATTAATGAACTTACTCATTTGTGGGTTGATGATCATATAGATTTATGAATCTTATGGCATTGACATAGATTTATATTTATTCTATAAAGTTTATTATTGAAATGGAATATTATGCTTGAATTTATAAGAACTTACTAAGCATACATTGCTTATGTAGTTATTTTCCTTTACTTTACAGATTATCGAAAGCTCGATCGGGTTAGAAGCTAGTCGGAGATCCATCACATTATCCATCAAATTTAGCGGTAGATTTTGATGTTTTAGTCGTGGTTATAATGGCATGCATAGGTGGACTATGTCTAATGTTTAATTGATGAGTCTGGCATGTATATGTCATTTTGGTTGATGATTATAGCATGAAATGTTGCCTTGGAATTGAGGTACTTGAGGTACTATTAATGTCTTGCTGGTTGTGGTTAATATGATCAAATTGATGCATGATTTTATGGCCAAAGTGAAATGTGTTGGCATGTATATAAATGTGGTTTTATGAGTGATGACATTGTGACATTTTGTAGCTTAAATGGTTAATGTTGAAATGGTCAAGTAGATGTATGTTTTTAATGATCAATTTGGTATACTTTTTTGAGGTTTGACATATGGTCAATTGTGCTATGTCTTGGCATGATGATTTGTGGTTGTGTATATTGATTTATGCCAAAACATGTATTTGTTTGGGTTGATTTTAAGACTTATGTTTGAGGTGCCGTTTGGGCATATTGGTTGTATGCAACAATGCCATATTGATCTAGTTTTATTATGCATGTTTTAGGTACATTTTTGAATGCTTGAAATAAGTGCAAATGACTTGTATGTATGAACATGTTTTGGGTGAGAGAAATGACTATTTCTTGTCCACACAACCTAAGACACGAGTGTGTGTCTCAGCTGTGTGAGTCACACGGCCATGCGACACGACCGTGTGTTCCCTATAGGTTTTTAAAGGCTTCATTTTGAGAGTTACACGGCCTGGCACACGGGCGTGTGGCTTGGCCGTGTGAACCAAGTCAGAGAGTTACACGGGCACAGACACGGGCTGGGACATTGGTGTGTGTCTCAGCCATGTGACCCCTGTAGTATGAATTTTTCTATCTTTTTCCATGAAGTTTTAAATGTTTTTGATTTAGTCCCGAATTATTTCTAAAGTGTTTCTAAGGCCTCAAGGGCTCGAAAAAGGGACATTACGCATGTGTTTGATTGGATTTTGCAATGATTATGAAATGTTGAAAATGAATGATTTGAGTTATGTTTTTACGGTAATGATCTGTAACCCTATTCTGGTGATAGATACGGGTCAGGGGTGTTACAACTACAACACGTTCACAACCACATTTTAATCAATTCAAAATATCATATTCACATTTCATTAAATCATAAAACTAACAAATATTCCTACATCCAGCTACATTCAAGTCGCTTATATATAATTAATTTAACAATAATTTATTAAGACTAAACAACGATATATGCTTTATTAATCCATTAGTCTAGATGATATATTCATATGCATTCACAAGTTAAATGGAAACAGTCTAAACCACAATTACATACACAATTTACTATAAGAACATACTAACTTAAATAGACTCATTTAGCATATTATTCATATGTTTTTGCGTCCATTGCACATCGTATTATTCCAACATATAAGATCACATTTAAATGCTAATTTGCATGGTAACCAAATACTCATTTACGCATACATCACATTACACATATATACATTTTAAGATAATTTGACACTTGACGCTATGAAACATAAAAGTGAGCTTTATCGTCACTCATTGGATACACTAATCTCCAACATACCAAATAGACTCATAGAGTCAAACTTGTCCAGAAAGTGAAGAGTTAAGCTAAAACTCTCCAACACACCAAACATGTTCCATTGAACGGAGCTTAGCTCACATTCCCTTATCTCTCCAACATGTCCCAAGGCCTCAATACCCAAATCACAAAACACATATAGGTGAGTACCCACAATCCTATGGCATGCCAACTATTTCCAACGATCTCATAAGGTCACAAGGCCAAAATATCCAAAATTACACAATATTAATTACTAATTTAATGCACATCATCTCTGTTCATATTCATCAATTCACATCACAAACTTGTACACAACGCATGCTTATCGAATTCGCATTTAATTGCACTTAAAGTGCCACAATAATGCTCATTGAGCCATCACATATCTGACCACATATGTGTGCATTAAAATTAGTACATCATATATTATATACAAGTATTCTCACATATTACCTGTTATAATAATATCGTATTCCACAATTTAACACATATATACTTATCGAAATTCTGCTCGCTTTTGCTACATATTTGCATCATTAGCATACCATTATCATTGTCATTTGGCATGCATATCATGCCCACAACAAAATTCACAATAGTCATCACACATGTCTCACAACACAATATGTCATTATAATAATCAATCCATAATTATTCACATAATCACATAATTTGTCAAAATAAGAACAGGGAAATAGAAAGCTTACACTCGAAACATAGGTTAGGGGTTTAGGCTATTCCTAAGCTCCCAATTAACACTATGAATCGTGTCTACTAACAGCAATTCCAAACACTCACCAATAAACTTTCGTCAAAAAGCCGAAAGCTCAAACTAAATTTTCTTTTCCTTTATCTCTTATTGTAGAAGGTCCTAAAGAATTTGAAGCTTCAACATAATAATTCACACAACAATACATTCAAAAATCAGCTAAGGACTCACCATAAGCAATAAAAAAAAAAGCCTAAACTAAGTTCTCATGTAACCGAAACCTTTAATATATCCAAATAAAAACTCAAATATCTCGGTCTATACTCAATATTTTCACCTAAAACCAATTCCTTTCATCTTATAATTCACCTATGACTAATTCCAAAACTTTAAACTACACAAAATCACCCAATTCATGGTATCGACTCTTTTAACATGTTCATGGCTATTTTCATGAAAATTCATTAAAACTTAAGAAATCTTTAATGCAACTTTAAATTAAGTTTAGAAAAATTTTAATCATGTCAAATCTAATTGAAAAACACTTTAACACCATGTTTTTACTCAAAATCCCAAAATTCACCAATAACGAGTTAATTTTTGGCTTTTATTCAAAACATGAGATTTAATGGCTAAAAACTTGGTTTTAAAGACTAAATAACATTTAAAACTAATAGGAAGATTGACCGTTACCTTAGTTGACAAAAAAATGAATGTTTGACTGAAAACCCAAAAAACTCACAAGCTTGACAATGGAGAAAACTATGGTATTTTTGGGCGTTTTTCTTAACTTCTATGGAGATTTATAGCTTAAGAGATGATAGAAATAAAAAGGAACTAGGATTTGGAATTCAAAATTGGTTGGTAGAGTTTGGAGAACTATGGACGGCATAAGTATGGGAGGAGAAGAACACTAATATGAATATAAAACTATAAATGGGGATTGTTAGGTTGGATTTTAAAATCTGGTCTAATTGCCTCTTAAAAACTCTAAGTTTTGAATCTTTTACAAATTATTCCTTTTTTTCAAAATTAAAGGTATTTAAAATTCATTTTTAGAAATTTATTTAATTTTCTAAAAACTATAATCGAAAACATTACCGATATAGCATGTCACAAAATTCTGAACACTCTAATTCTACGTTTTTTAAAATACCCCTAAAACTGATCTGCCGTAATTCGGTGTAGCAAAATAAAATATTTTTCATACTTAAGGAGCTTGAATACGAGTATTTTCATTATTATTTAATCAAGTTTTAATATTTTAGTCTAAATACAATAAAATGTGTTTTATGAGTCTTTTATTGACTTTAGGTGCCAAATGAGGCCTAAATTTGAGGCAATATACTTAGTGAGTGTGCATAAGACCATCGGAAGGCATATAAACTAAATATTGGTCACTGTGTTGCAACATGGGAAGTTTGATGTCACAGCGAAGGAAGCATAATGCAAGCATATCAGGACTGCCTTTGGTGTTGCGACACAACCATGGGATGTCGCGACACACCCTTGAAGCAAACTTGAACCTGAGCATACTACTTTCCATGTCGTGACACAGGCACTAGGGTGTCGTGACATTGGTCTTGTGGGAGATATTTACGAGCTAGAGGCATTTTAGTTTGCACAGTAGAATATTTAACATGAGAGCATCAACCGGCCCAGGGTTAAGGATGGCGACAACCCTTACTCTATAAATAGGCTCATGTAGCACTTGTTATGGACAGGTTTTTAGACTTTAAGTTTTTTTATGTAATTTCAGTTCTTAGTTTTAGGCTTAGGTTTATTGTTAGTTCTTTTCTTTTTTTGTTCTTTGGAGAACATGATTTGTAAACACGATCAAACGCTAATGGATTTTCTACGCTTCATCTGTCAAATACAAGCATGATTCTCTAAACTCTATTCTTATTTTTTATTAATGTTTATCTTTATATTCAAGTTTCTTATGTTCATGAGATCCATTAGGCACTAATCCTCTTATGGTGGATTAACAAGTGGAGGTGTGATTAATTGATTCTTATGTAAGGTTTTTTTAGTGGATTTGCTGTTTAAGAGAGGAAGAACTTAAACCTAGGCTTGACGACCCTAGAAAGTCATTTAGGTGGGAATTAACCCAAAACTGGTATGACATATCCGTGAACACCTTACCCTAAGCTAGTTTGGACTATGAGGTTGAGAGATAAGTAGTTCTTGCCGACTCATTAGTTTAGTGGAAGATAGATCCTTCTAGGGTAATGACTAGTTGATTGTGTAGAAACCCAAAATAAGAATTAGTTATGTTCACCAAAGAAAACTAATCACCCATGCCTAGATTTAATAAAAGTCTATAAATTAGGTTTTCTGAAGTTCTTTATATTTAGTCTAAAAATATTTTATTTTATGTTTCATAGTGCTATAATTTATTTAAATTACTAATTAGATCTATTTGTGTTTAGGTTAGAATTAATTTAGTGCTAGCCTCCCTTGGGTATGATCCTCGGAGTACTTTTCTACTTCACTTTAACTATATTATAACCTGAACCGTATACTTGCAGACACCACTTATTTAATATATTTTGTGTAGGATTATTACTCTGGACATTGGTACATTTGGAGGTGGTCAAAATACTATTTCTAGAAGGAGCCATACTTGTTCAAACAATGCGAAGATGAAATGATCAGGAGATGTGTAGTAGAAAATAAGGTACTTGAAATTTTATACCATTGTCTTACAACTCAAAGTAGGGGACAATTCGGAGGATCACACATCGCAGCCAAAGTATTAAAAGCAAGATTGTTTTGGCCAACTCTGTTCAAAGATGTGTATGTCATGGGTTGTTCATGGGAGCCTGCAACTATGATGTACTTGTGCGATCCATCGTATTCAAAAGAGGTCATTTGGTCCAATCGAACTGGCCCATTGCTTAGAGAGATTGAAAGCCCATCTACAAAGCATGGAAAATATAGAATGTGATCTTCAAAGATATGTAATCCTAGACATTAAATGTAATATTTAGAAGATATGATTTTGTAATCTTAAAGATTTGACTTCTAGATAGCTTTTAATCTTAGCCATTGATGTACTTTGATCTGTACCGTTGATTTTGGGGAGGCTCAAATATAAATAGAGGCCTCTCCCTCTCATTGTAATTCATTTAGTTATTAATAGAATTTTGAGAGCATTCACTCAAACTTCCTCTCAAGTGTTCTTACTTTTCAGTGGCTTTTATTCATCTTTCGAGTTTGTTCTTATTTCGTTCTTCCATTGTTCTTCGTGGGTGCCTTAAAGGAATTCTATTGAATCCTCAATTTTTTCGAGTCAGGCTAACATAGGCATTTTTGGAGTGAAGGAACTACCCAAGCCTCACGGATCACGTGGGAAAAATCTAAGTCCGTGACATGTTTGCCTATATGAAAAGTTGTGATCGATGCCAGAGGAGTAGAAACATAACGAAAAGAAATAAGATGCCACGAACTAACATCATTGCGGTAAAATTATTTAACTTTTGGGGTACTTTCTTGGTCATTTTCATCCTTCTTTTCGTCATAGGTATATTCCAGTAGTAGTAGATTACGTATCCAAGTTGATTGAAGTCGAGGTATATTCGAAAAATGATGCCATTGTAGAAATGAAGTTTCTGTAGAAACATGTGTTAAGAAGGTTTGAGACTCCTAGGGATATCATTAGTGATGCGAGGTCCCACTTTGTGAACAAATGGTTGAAATGGTTGCTCAATAAACATAGAGTGAAGCACAATATTGCCACAACTTACCATCCACAAACAAATGGGCAAGCTGAATTGGTGAATAAAGAGATAAAAGGTATACTCGAGAAGATAGTTTGTCCAAATCGACGATGTAACCTCTCAAACCGGACCTAGACATTATGGCCCAATCTAAGTGATCACATGGGCCATGGAAATGGCCGAAACGTGAGTTGAAATAGACAGATTTAATTTTTAAAACATGTATTTAATATTTCTTTAGAATTTATTTGTTTAAAACGTAATGTTGAGAAGTGATCTTGTTTATTATTTGAAATATGTTATAATTATTTTAAAAATTTAGATTCGATAAAACGAGTTTGTGCAAAGCAATTTTTATTAAGAAAAAAAATCAAAATAATTTATCCATATTAAAAACCCATGCAAAAGGTCCAATCATCCATAATTTTAAAAATAAAACATCCATGCCACTGTTCAATGATAAAACACAAATTAAAGTCCCAAAATAAAATTTAAAAGTCCATGAAAGTCCCAAAATAATAAAATAGTCTGTAGCCATGAAAATCATCTATTTTCGAGAGCCTCTCTGATGTTTGAATCTGAGTCCTAGCCACAAGGATTATCTGAAACACATAAGTAACACTGGTGAGCTTTTAAAGGCTTAGTGTGAGATCACCACATAATATACATATATTTGCATACACATAAACTTATACATCAAACATGACATAATCATACATCATCAAAATTATGGAATTTATAACTGATAACTATGCATGAACATATCGATGCACATTTAAAATCGATGAACATTTTATAAAAATTCCTACCCATCTTTGCTACACACCAATATCGAGTTCCCTAGAACTCGTCCATCCAAACACCATTTGTGGACATGCCACCACTGATTTACAGATAAACTGCCACTAATTTATGGATAAACCGCCACTGATAATGCTGATATGGACAAGCCACCATTGATTTGTAGATTTACAGCCACTATTTCCACCTTTCACATAATCCCATCCCATGCATGTGATATGGTGATTTCACTTATTGCACATATAGATCACTTTATATACTTATACGTGTAAACATGCTCTTATAATCACTTATCACATAATATTCACTTTTAACATTTATAACATGCTTTTTCACATTAGATCATCGATCTTGATTTATTACACATATATACACATATATCGCATATATAACACATTCACAATCGTAAGCATATCATTTGTCATGTATTTCATAGATCCACTTGGTTAGAACACTTACTTGGTATCCATCTCAATGAGTTATACATCTCTTTACAAATATTTAGTGTATTCATAATTTAATATAATTATTTTGTTAACAATAAAATATTGATGTCACAATAAACAAATAGTAACAATCCCACACCCTAGATTGTAAATTCGATTTGCTTCAACCCTTATTAATCGATTTCACTCGATCTACCTTCCAAGATGATCTATCACATAATTAACACATATTAGTATGGATCTTTGAAAATGTTCAATAGTGGTTCGACAATGGTTCAACAATGGTGGAGTTTAGAGGTTCAGCTAAGGAGAGGAGAAGAAAGAAGAATGAGAAGAAAATAAAAGAAATATTGAAGGAGGAAATAGACTCGCGATGGCGACCGTTGTAGGTCTCATGGTGACAATGGGAGGATGGTGATTAG
This sequence comes from Gossypium raimondii, assembly GCF_025698545.1. Taxonomy (NCBI): domain Eukaryota; kingdom Viridiplantae; phylum Streptophyta; class Magnoliopsida; order Malvales; family Malvaceae; genus Gossypium; species Gossypium raimondii. The sequence goes on along the minus strand of NC_068574.1, from coordinate 29,773,774 downwards.
AAAAAAGAAGGAGCGGTGGCTATGAGAGGTGGTAATGGGTGGAAGGTTGTTTGGTTCATGGTGGAGGAAGAAAAGTGTTTTGGAGGAAAGGTGGTGGTTATTTGCAGAAATGCAGAGAAAAATGATGATAAAGAAATGAAAAATGGAAGAAAGTGAGAATGAGAGGGGCATGGATGGGAAAGGCATGGGAGGAGCTTGGTTAACTATGGTCGGGTTCAATGTATCAAGCTACATAGTAAGAGGTGAGGTTATGGAAAGGGAGGGGGACATGGAGCAAAAAAGGGATCATGTACCCCCTAACTATAGTAATTTTGACCATCAAATGGAGGAAACAAATCCTCCTCTTTATGGTGAACAAGGTGGATGGCAGGTACATTAAACACGGGGCAAAAATTGTCAAAAAAATAAATATAAGAGTGTGAACAATGAGGCTTGAACCTTGGACCACTAGGGTTACTAAACCATTTGACCATGAATTCCCTTGTGTCCAATCTTGCGCATTTAATTTAAAACATAGGAGATGATTGTTTCACTGTTGCTTAAATAATCAAAAACTGGGATGTGATAGATGAGACTAGTCCAAAAGACTGGATGATGTTTTATGGTCCTACAGGATATCATACAAAACACACTTAGGGATGTCTCCCTATTGATTGGTTTTTGGGAAAGACTGTCATTTTCCCTTGGAGTTAAAATATAAAGCTTATTGGGCTCTCAAGCAGCTCAATTTCGATCTCGAGCTTGCTAAAGAGAAATAGATGCTTCATCTTAATGAATTAGAAGAGTTCTGAATGTTCTCATAAGAAAATGCCAAATTGTTTAAGGAGAGATTGAAAAGATGGCATGACAAGCACATCCGATTTCGAGAAATTGAAGCATTACTGTAGTGATAAAGTCGAGTGAAATAAAACCTCACTCATTTTATCGAATTCTTAATTTTTCTTTCTTATTTTTAGATAAATAACTTAGGTTATATTTTCGAGATTATTATGTCAAAATATATTCTACCTAAGAGATTAAATTTAAGTGGGACAGCCAGTGACCCCTCTAATCTTTTCTGGAAATTGATTTTAACATAATTTTTCGAGAAATTATTTTTTAAGTGGCAAAATAAATTTTAATTTGCTGAATAAAAGGTTCAATTTTGATCCAAGTGTTAGTTTTCAAATTTATTTCCAAATTATTTTCTAGTACAGGTACTTAACATTAGGAGTAGTAATATATATATTTTATTATTTTACTTGAAAATTTGAGTTAAAGACACTTTTACTTACACCTTAAATACCACCACCTTTATTCCCTTACCATACATTCTCTTCACCGTCGGCCTCTAACCCATAAAACCCCTACTATCACTGGCATCACCCTTTCACTTTTCTTCTCCACTACCATCGAGCAGCACCTTGCATCCTCTCCCACCTTGCACTGCACATCCTTTGCTGCTAGCAACAGTAGCCACACACCTTGGTCATCCTCCACAGCAACCGCAAGCCCTCGTTTCCCTCGCACCAAGCCGCTGCCCCAAAATTGTTGCAACTTGTCGCACCCTTCAAGCCACCATTCGACCATCTACTAGCCATCTACTAGCAACTACCAAAAGTCAATGTGCCACCTAATTCCACCACAAAACCCACCGTTAGCCACCCTTAAACCTACCCATCGCAACCATCAATTTATCCGCTGTGTTTTCATCAATTCTAAACAAAGGTGGTAAGAAATTTCTTCCTAAAATTTTAATTTAATTTGATTATTTAACTTTTCAATTTTATATGAATTGTTAATATTTTATTCTATTTAAATTTTGGGAAATCATTACTTGTCTCCTTCATATTTGATGTTTAGGTAGAATCATGCCTTGTAAAAGAACTCGAGCATTTGTCCAAATTGAAGAATCACAAGACAAGTTCCATTCTAAAGAAGCTAAGGCAAGATACAGTAGCATATTTAAGAAACAAAAAATGCTTCCGGAGAAAGGTTTTACTTTGGGAAAAAGTAACAACATTGATTTCATGGCGAGCATTCAAAAAGTTGTTAAAACTTTAAAGTGGGAAGTGTTTTGTGATAGAAGGCTGAATTCAGATGATGAGTTAGTTCGGGTATTTTACACGAATTTGACCTCAAGTGCTTTAATAAAAGTTTTCGTTCAAGGAGTTAAGCTACCTCTAAACCCAAGTTCCATTACTGAATTTTATGAATTACCTGATTTCGAAGATGACGAATATTCTTCCTTAATGGAAAATATTGAGACGAAGAAATTGTAAAAAATTCTAATTTAAGGTACAATTTGGGGTTCTAAGAGGACTCTGTCTAAACATGAGACTCATACTTTTCACAGAGAATACTTGACCCCATTAGTGAAGGTATGGTTTTATTTTGTTCGCTTTAGTCTTATGCCTATCTCACATTGGACTACGATTTCAGTGGAACAAATGGTCTTGCTATACTCAACTATGACAGCAAAAACCATTAATGTGGGAAAAATCATTGTAAAAGAAATTCAAAATTGTGTCACAAGAGGTTCTGGTCCAGCCTATTTCCCTTTTATGATAACAGTTTTTTGCTTGAAGGCTAGTATTCGTGCAAATGTAAAGACTACAAGACATAGCCTAGGTACAATCATCGATTGTGACCTTATCTGAGTAGCAGAAAATTCTACAGAAGAAAGCTGAATCAAACAATGACACTGAAGAAGAGGATGTTCCTACAGAACCAGAACCAGTGCAACCAATTGAAATTTTTGACTTGGCAGAACAGACTGAACAAAATCTTCAACCTGACATGACTTCCCCAATGTTTAAAACTCATTCGCCTAGACTAAATCTTCAAGATGAGTTGTCAAAGTTGATGGACTTACTACAACATATGCAATGACGGTAATGGGGTTATTGGAGATACTAAAAAATACGGGATGACTCAATTAGAGATACTTTTAAGACAATATCTCACAACCCTTTCATTTTTTTACCACAATTTCCAGACTTCATATTCTATCCATGGACTCCAATGTCGAGGAAGGAACAAGGCGATTCAAGCAAAAACAATGACGATGAAGCAAAAGATGGGTCAAATTCTGAGGGGTCTACAAATAAATAAAAGGGGAGAAAATGTCTTTACTTTATGTTTCTTTTTTAGGATATTTCTATTTCTCGCATAATAAAATAGGAGGTTGAAATCATTAATAAAATTAAAAAATTTGCAAAAAAAGAACTGTGATAATAGATATGTACATGTCTAGGATTGGAACTGTCTAGGAAAAGTTTAGTATTTAAGCAGTCAAACTTGAGTCACCTCTTTTTCCAGGGATCCTACTTAGTGTACAATATCAATTCACTTCTATATTTTCATTCCTTTTATTATAAAATAATTAATTTGAACTTAATTTATAAAACATTATAAATTTTAGTTATTTTTATAATAATTTTGCATAAATTGGGTTATTTTTTACAGATTACACAAAGTGTGAAAACATCAGCTCGATAGTCACCTTGAAAAATTTAATTGTTGACGCATGTTTGAAGAAAAAGCTGATGAATTAAAAACTATGGAGGACTTAAATTTATGATCTTGGAATTTATTGAATCAACTGGTCTGATTTAATATTTATTAGGAAAAGTGGACAGCTTGAAGCGAACAAATGGGGCCTGAATTGAGCAAATTAAGAAGAAGGATGAACAAGCCCAAGAGAGCAGCCCAAACCATCCCTACTTGCTACCCAAATCAAATAAATTAAGGTGATTTCAATACTTACTGTAATAGGCCAATTTAGCCCGGGCTCATAAAAAAATAAACTAATAAAACAAAGTTTAAAATTATATCATTTGGCCCGATCGGGATGGCTAATTACTTGAAAAGGTTGAAGGTCTATCTACAAGCTTGATGCATATGGAAACATAATCTTCAAGGATATGCAATTTTAGACATGATATGTAATCTTAGATATGATATGTAATCTTAGATATGATATGCAATGTTAGAAGATATGATTTTGTAATCTTAAAGATTTAATTTGTAGATACCTTTTAATCTTAGCCGTTGATGTAATTAATCTATACCGTTGGATTTGGGAGGCTCAACTATAAATACATGCCTCTCCCTTCATTGTAAAGGACGGAAGTGGAGAGTAATAATAATTCTTAAGAGTATTTACTCAAATTTCTCTCTCTCTTGCGTTCTTATTTTGTTGATTTGTGTATAATTTATTTATTGATTTGTATATTGTTGATTTCAAATATCTTTTTCCTTATTATTCATTTTCAAATTAATTATTTTCAAATTTGTTTACATTTTATTTGGCCTTATATATATATATTTTAACTTTATACTCTTTGTTTTAAATTCATTGGTCTTTGATTATTGATGCTATTTAATCCTCTATTTGTTATTTTAGTTTTTTATTATTAAATTAATTATTTTAATATTATTAATACTATTATGTGGCATCATTAATATTGTATCATTATTATTTATTATTATTGTTATTTTTATTCATTCGCATGCATCGCTTTTATGTAATATATATATTGTTTTATATATTTTATACATATGTTTTTATTTGTATTTTACTTCCTAACTTTTATATACATATATATACTTTTATATTTAGTTTCAATTTTTTTACTTTTGTATAAATGTACATGTATGTATTTATAATGAATATTTTTATATATATACGCATGTCTATGTTTTTATTTGCTTAAATACAAACTTATATTTTCAACACATATGTTATAATATATATATGTATATTTATATATTTTCTTTATTTTCATAAATGCATTATATATATATTGTTATAAATTCTATAGTCCAAAATTTTATATGTAAACCCATGTGTATGTCTTTTATTCTTTATAATTTCATGTATATATTTTGTACCTTTTTTTTCTCTTTATATTTTTTTGTTTATTTCCTTCAATTGCTTATTGATTTATGTTTTCATTTATATTTTGTTCATTTGATACTTTACATATTGTTTTTTTATGTACATTAATTTCATTTATTTCTATGCCATTGTTGTATTTATTATTGTATTTTACACTTAATGCAAGATTACATCATTTTTACTCGATTTTAAAATTTTCAAAATCGAGACAATACTCGTATTTAGGATTTTCAAGGAAATTGAGTCCTAACGTATTGGGTTCCAATTTTCTTTGTTAAATCTAACAATCGAGAATTGCTCATTAATAAAAAAATAAAATGAAAAGCTTGTTGTCGAGAATTTAATATGTTGTATCCTAACGTATTGGATGTGACGTATTGATTTCTCGAGACAAAGATTTTAAAAAAAAATAATAACAAAGGAAATATTCCAAGTTTAGGATTTTGAGAAATTGTGCCCTAATGTATTGGGCCGCGATTTCTTTATAAATCTCAAACAAATGATTATTCTTTTAAATTTTATTACACGAGTATTTTGGACTAATTCATTTTTGAGGAATTTAAATGTCATGCCCTAACGCATTGGGTGTGACATTTTCTTTCTCTGAAATGATAAGAGTCTTAATAAGTAACGTTTTTTAAGTTTTTATTAAGGATCATATTTTTAAATTTTCGACATTAAGACACTAATTAATTAACTAGGTACCAATTTTTGGGCGTTACGAGGGTGCTAATCCTTCCTCGTACGTAACTGACTCCCGAATCCATTTTTCTAAAACTCGTAGACAAAAGTTATATTTTAGGTGATCCAATCACACCTCAATAAAAGATTGGTGGCGACTCCCAATTTTTGTTTTTTTCCAAAATAGAAATGGTTTCGACAGCTTGGTGACTCCACTGGGGAATTGTTAAAAAATAAGAGAGTCGAGCCATAAAGTTGATTAATTTTTGTCTTATGGTCGAGAAAATATTTTTTTTTAAAAAATTCATGAGATCCTTTTGCATTCATTATTTTCTTGATTAATTGATCTTTGCATTATACATTACATGAGTTGAATGATGTTACCCTTTTAAGTGGGAGTGAGAAACTATTCATTCGTGAGGTTTTCACCTCCGTATAGGATAGTGGATCGCTTTCAGAATACATCGGTACCTATGCCTTCGTGAGATTATCATCTCCGTATAGTCATAGGGAAAATGTGTTCCCCTGAACCAAACTTAATCTATATGAGCCTATAATGGGTGAAGATCGAGGAATCTGCTGGTTCGGGTACCTTTGCCCTAGAAACCGAACCTCATATAATGAACCTTAGGAACTTGCCCTAGGTAGAGCTATGTCAAACCCCTAGTGGTCACCCGAATATGTTTTCTATTTATTCTTGCTTTAGCTTTGTACTAACCTGTTTTCTTTTTTGGTTGCGATTGCATTGCATTTTCATCATAAAAAAGAGGTGTTGATTCACATTCAGTTTCTAAATAGAGAGCTTGTCATAAGAAAATGAGTTTCTTGATAAAGTGGATGATAATATGGTTGTCCGAATATGGTCCAAGAAAACGTGATAAGAGAAGGATGATAGTTTAATGGAGGACTACACAACTATGGCTTCGTTGCCCAAGGATTCAAGATAACAAAGATTATTCGAGAGTCGCTGAACTTTCTTAAACAGAAGCCAACGACCATCACGAGGATGAGTGAGCAATGAGTTACAGCCCGGATCAAGCAAAGAGGAGATGGAAGGGACGTCCCTTTTGAAGAGTTCGTGAGATTTATCTTAACGCTCGAATGAAGAAGAGGATCGAATGTCTTCGCCTATGAGGGAAAGGCCGTATAAATATCCATTATATGTAAAGAGATTTGTTTTTTAGAAAAGTTTTCTAAATGTAATTGAATAAGAATCAATGTCTCTTTAGGCATTCATTTCATGCATCTGCATTACATGACATCATATGCATTGAAAGAGTCTAACTGAGTAAATTTATTTCAGTTAATCTGGAAACCAACCAACCCACCAAACACTGCCACGGTACTCGATCAAAAACTAAGGACATGGACCAAATGATGGAAAGGCTAGAACAGTTCCAAAAGGAGATGTAGGATCAGCTTCAACAACAAATGACTGAACAACTTGAGAAAATTCAGCAAAAAATGATGGACAAAATGATGGAAACTCAAGGGAGTATGATGGCTCGATTAACTCAGTTGTTGATCGGAGGAATTGATAAAGGAAAGGGCTCTGTGCTCAATGTTGAAGAAGGAGACAGTGAGGGTCCTGTTTATCCCCCAGGCTTTACCCCTCAGCATGTTGAGGTATATCCGCGCAAATCTTCTGGCACCATCAAGCCTCAGCAGTTTCAGACTGGTGTTGTAACACCAATGAATTTTCAAGCTGGATCAAGCTCTAACCCCGAAGACAACCTTGTTAATCTTGCTATCCCTGACTTTGACGAAACAGCTGAAAAAGAGAAAATGAAGGATGAATTGCCAAAACAACTAGAAGAAAAGTATAAATGGCTGGAAGGGAAATTTAGAGCAATAGAAAGTGCTGAGAGCTACTATGGGATTGATGCTAAAGAATTAAGCTTGGTTTCGGATTTAGTACTCCCTTATAAATTCAAAATGCCCGAGTTTGAGAAGTATAATGGAACTAGTAGTCCCGAAGCCCATATTACTATGTTTTGTAGGCGGATGACTGGGTATGTTAGTAATGACCAGTTGCTGATACATTATTTCCAGGATAGCCTCACAGGGGCAGCGTCCAAGTGGTATAATAAATTGAGTCGTGCCAAGATTAATTCATGGAAAGATTTAGCACAGGCATTCATAAAGCAGTACAATCATGTAACTGACATGGTACCTGATAGAATCACTCTACAAAACATGGAAAAGAAGCCCGGTGAAATTTTTAGGCAATACGCACAGAGGTGGAGGGAGGTCGTCGTCCAAGTTCAGCCACCGCTCCTGGAAAGGGAAATGACAATGCTATTCATAAATACATTGAAAACTCCGTTCATCACACATATGTTAGGGAGTGCCACAAAAAGATTTTCTGACATAATCATGAATGGTGAAATGATTGAAAGCGCCATAAGGAGCGGAAAGATTGATGCTGGAGGAAATAATAGAAGGCAAGCCTCAAAAGAAAAAGAAAATGAGGTGAACAACGTGAATACGTACAGCAAATTGATTGCTAATCAGCAAGGTTCATCAAGACAAGAATCATGTGTGAAGCAAGGTACTGAAAAACTCCAGTTCACGCCAATTCCAATGTTGTACAAGGAGTTGTATCAAAACTTATTCGGTGCGCATGTTGTTTCTCCTTTACATGTGAAGCCTCCACAGCCTCCGTATCCCAAATGGTACGACGCAAGTGCACAATGCGGTTATCATGCGGGAATTACGGGACACTCAATAGAGAATTGCATTACCTTCAAAAAGCTAGTTGAAAAATTCATCAACATGGGTATTGTCAAGTTGGATGGCTCATTTAATGCAGAAAATTCGCTACCCAATCATGATTGACAATGGGCTGAATGCAATATATGAGAAGATGTTAGGAAGTGTTCACATCAATGACATATAGGGAGACACAAATGAAAGGGGGACTTGTTAGATATTCGCCCTTATAAATCTGGGAGTGTTCTAAGTAATTGAACTGCGAAAGAAATCCCTGTAATTTTTAGAGCTTATTTAGAGTAATGTTCAGAACATTTTTTTTTGTTTTTAGCCTAAAAATGATAGAAATTCCTTTGTGAAATAGGCTCATGTCTGAACGTCATTATTCTAATAAAATATATCTTTGCATTCATTTTTGAGCCAATATTTTTTCATTCTTTTTGAAATAATTATTCTTTCATTCTTTTGGATTTTCTTCCACATCATTCTTTCATTTATAATTATATTTTACAAATAGTTATTCATAAATACATTCTTTTGTATATTCTTTTATATTGGGTCTCAAGATATCAATAACATGAGTGACGCTGCTACAGGCTTAGAATTTTCTTTTGAGCGAGACATGTGTTTAGAGAGATTTCATGACTTTGAAGATGACATAGATTGTAGCCTATTTTAGGACTTGTTAAGGATGGTAGAACAAGTCGAGAAACGGATCTTACCCTACAAAGAACCATTGAGATACATGACTTCTCCTTATATGGGGCATGAAGGTCATTTGGTCGATCTCGCCAAAAGAGTCTGACGGTCATTGATTCATCTCTGTGATTGTCAGTTACTTTACTAAATGAATGGAAGCTGCTTCATATGCCAATGTCACAAAGTCGATAATTAGCAAATTCGTGAAAAATCATATGTTAGTATGGAACGCCAAAAGGATTATATCTGACAATGTACTAAATTTGAACAACAGCATAATATCAAAAGTTTACAGTCTGTTCATTATTAATGCAATATCACCCAAAAAAAAAGATGGCACGAAAAAAAAAACTCTGTCGGGGTAATGCCTTTCTCTTGGGCCCATCGCGATTTTGCCTATTGAAGACAAAATTCTTTCTGAGTTTTTGAATCTAATTCTGATTGAAGAGGAATGTTCAAAGTTGTCCATCATGGTCAAATGCGTCAAAAGTAAATGATGCAAGTTCACAAAAAATGTCCGTCCTAGAGAATTCCTTGAGAGGGACCTGGTATTGAAGAAGATCCTTGCAATACAAAAAGAACTTTATCCCAAGCTGGGAAGGACCTTATGTGGAAGGCCTTATTTGGAAAGGCGTCGATTTTGATCAAAAAAGATAATAAGGACATGCCTAATCCTATGAGTTCAGATTCAATCAAAAATATTTAAAAATATAAAAAAAGCAAAATGAAGAAAGAAAATGGAGAGGCCAAGGTGAAAACCCGCAAAGGGCGCCTTGAGACCAAATGGGATTTGAGTTGAAAACCAGAAAAGGGCGGCTCAAATATTGATAGAATGGGGCATGAGGTGATTAGAGCAGTTCAAATTTTGATCAGATTGGGGCATATGATGATCTTGAATCAACAGGAAAGGGTAGACAACATCTTGGGACATCGACAGAGTATTGTAGATCTCCTAAACACATGTCAAACTCAGAAAGTTTGTATAGAGAAGTTCAAGCTACGATATCTGGGGCATCCAATTTTTATATTGAATTTGCTATTATTGGAATACTTCATTCTTTTCCAAGATACACATTCCCAATCAATTTCTTTGTTATCCTTATTTACTATTTTTTGATAATCTATTCCTTTCGAGCTATACTCAGAACCAATTGTATTCTCATCCATTGTTATACCCTTTTTGCAAGCATGTTGCATTGATATAATGATTAATAGACTAATAAAACTTTCACAAGGGAAGTTTGGCATATTACTCTAGAAGTTTCTAAATAATACAGGAACCTGAAATAGGACTATTGTTTAGAACGCACCATGTTTAACGGTTGAAAATCTGAAAAGGAAGAGTCTAAATTATGACTTTCTCTTTGGATTTTGTTGTTAAAAACATTGATTGAACAAAATGAAAAAGCTTAAATAAACAAGTAAGCAATGATCACCAGACAGTAGGAAGAGGTTCTTCAAAGAAGAAAGCCTTCATTTATGCATGAGCCTTTGGTACGATACCCTGGGAATGGTGTAAAGGACCAGACAGATTTAGATCCTGTATCCTTGAATTGTGCTAGGAGAGAATCGAGAAAAAGTCATATATTCCTACCTTTGGGTTACAGTGGGAGAATGATGGTACAAATTTTGCGCCCCAATGGATTGAACTTTGAGGTTTACAGTGGGGGCAACCTAACTAAATGTTTCTTCAGAAAAGCCAGCCAAGCAAGAAGGCGTTGTAGCACATCAGTGTTAAAGCCTTAATAAACTTCGAGCAATGACAACCTAAGTGGGATCATTCTCGAGAAAAAAATTATTAAAAAATTATGCATTCGTGCAAACACCATTCACACATGTCTAGTTAGGAGCATTTGATTCATTTTATGCCATCCTAATCATTAGGCATAATTAGGTTCATTATATAAGTCATGTTCCCTGGAGAGCAGATCAGTGAAGATAACATATCTTGCCTTCCTGCACCGATAGCGAAGAAGATCGAAGACACCAACCTTGCCTCCCTGGGTTGTAGCGGAGCAGGGTAAAAATAGCAGATCTTGCCTTCCTGCACCAACAGCGAAGCAGATCGAAGACACTAGCCTTGCCTCCCTGGGTTGCAGTGGAGCAGGTTAAAAATAGCAGATCTTGCCTTCCTGCACCAACAGCGAAGCAGATCGAAGACACCAGCCTTGCCTCCCTGGGTTGCAGTAGAGCAGGTTAAAAATTACAGATCTTGCCTTCCTGCACCGACAGCGAAGCAGATCGAAGACACCAGCCTTGTCTCCCTGGGTTGTAGCAGAGCAGGTTAAAAATAACAGATCTTGCCTTCCTGCACCGACAGCGAAGCAGATCGAAGACACCAACCTTGCTTCCTTGGGTTGTAGCGGAACAGGTTAAAAATAGCAGATCTTGCCTTCCTGCACAGACAACGAAGCAGATCGAAGACACCAGCCTTGCCTCCCTGGGTTGTAGTGGAGCAGGTTAAAAATAACAGATCTTGCCTTCTTGCACCGACAACGAAGCAGATTGAAGACACCAGCCTTGCCTCCCTGGGTTGCAGTGAAGTAGGTTAAAAATAGCAGATCTTGCCTTTCTGCACTGACAGCGAAGCATATCGATGACCCCAACCTTATCTCCCTGGACAGCAGTGGAATAGGTTGAAGATTGTAAGTCCTATCTCCCTGGTCAGCAGTGGAATAGGTTGAAGATTGTGAATCCTATCTCCCTGAGCAACAGTGGAGTAGGTTGAAAATAACAGATCTTGCCTTCCTGTACTGGCAGTGAAGCAGATCGAAGACATCAGTCTTATCGCCTTGACGTTGCAATGGAAAAGATTGAAGCTACAACGGCGAATCTTATTTCCCTGGCGTTGTAGCGGAGCAGATTGAAGCCACGACGACGAATCTTATCTCCCTGGCGTTAAGGCTTGGATTAGCTAAAGTGGAGCGGATTGAAGTTGTGGGTAGCGGATCATATCTTTTTGGCATTACAGTGGAGCAGATTGAAACTACAACTGTGAATCTTACTCCCTTGGCTGTGTAGTGGAACAGATTGAAGCTATGACGGTGAATCTTGTTTCCCCAACATTGCAATTTAAAAGACTGAAGATGGCGAATCTTATCTCCCTGAAGTTGCAGTGGAGCAGATTAAAGCCAATAATCCTATCTCCCTGAAGTCGCAGTGGAGCAGTCTAAGTAAGCAAACCTTATCCTCCTAAAGTTGTAGTGATGCAGACTGAAGATGGCGAATTTTATCTCCATGAAGTTACAGTGAAGCGATTAAAGCCAATAATCCTATCTCACTGAAGTTGCAGTGGAGTGGATTAAAATCATAAATCTTATCTCTCTAAAGTTACAGCAAGCAGATCGCATCGAGTCTTATCTCCCTGAAGTTGCAGTGGAGCAGACACAAGAAAGCGAGTCTTATCTCCCTAAAGTTGCAGTGGAGCAGACTCAAGAAATCAAGTCTTATCCCCCTAAAATTGCAGTGGGCCAGACTAAATAAACAAATCCCATCTCCCTAAAGTTTTAGTGGAGTGGATTAGAATCTCTCTGAAATTACAGTAGAGCAGATCACATCAAATTCATCTTTAAAGTTGCAGCAGATCAAGTTGAAGCTATAAGTCTTATCGCCCTGGAGTTGCAATGGAGCAGATTAAAGATAGCAAATTTTGAAAAACTACAACGTGCAAATCCTATCTCCCTAGCATTGCAGTAGAGTAGGTTGAATGACCAGTTCCTATACCTTTGAAGATGCAGTAGGAAGGAATGAGGCTATCTAAAGAAGAAGAAGAGCGCTAAAGTCTAGCACGACCAGGCAAAATTGGCCATTTCTAAAGTCTTTGCTCCATTCTCGTTAGACGATAATGAGCAAAGAGGGGCAGCTGTAATAGGCCAATTTAGTCCGGGCTCATAAAAAATAATAAACCCAAAATAATAAAACAAAGTCCAAAATTATATCATTTGGCCCGATTGGGATGGCCCATTACTTGAAAAGGTTGAAGGTCTATCTACAAGCTTGATGCATATGGAAACATAATCTTCAAGGATATGCAATCTTAGATATTATATGTAATCTTAGATATGATATGCAATCTTAGAAGATATGATTTTGTAATCTTAGAGATTTAATTTTTAGATACCTTTTAATCTTAGCCGTTGATGTAATTAATCTATACCGTTAGATTTGGGGAGGCTCAACTATAAATAGATGCCTCTCCCTTCATTGTAAAGGACGGAAGTGGGGAGTAATAATAATTCTTAAGAGTATTTACTCAAATTTCTCTCTCTCTTGCGTTCTTATTTTGTTGATTTGTTTATAATTTATTTATTGATTTGTATATTGTTGATTTCAAATCTCTTTTTCCCTTATTATTCATTTTCAAATTCATTATTTTCAAATTTGTTTACATTTTATTTGGCCTTATTTTTTTAATTTTATACTCTTTGTTTTAAATTCATTGGTCTTTGATTATTGATGCTATTTAATCCTCTATTTATTATTTTAGTTTTTTATTATTAAATTAATTATTTTAATATTATTAATACTATTATGTGGCATCATTAATATTGTATCATTATTATTTATTATTTATTATTATTATTATTATTATTTATTCATGCATGCATCGTTTTTATGTAATATATATATTGTTTTATATATAGTATACGTATGCTTATATATATTTTAGACATATGTTTTTATTTTTATTTTACTTCCTAACTTTTATATACATATATATATTTTTATATTTAGTTTCAATTTTTTTTACTTTTGTATATATGTACATGTATGTATTTATATATTTTTCTAATGAATATATATATATATATATATATATATATATATATACATGTCTATGTTTTTTATTTGCTTAAATACAAACTTATATTTTCAAGGCATATGTTATAATATATATATGTATATTTATATATTTTCTTTATTTTCATAAATGCATTATATATATTTTGTTATAAATTCTATAGTCCAAAATTTTATACGTAAACCCATGTGTATGTCTTTTATTCTTTATAATTTCATGTATATATTTTGTACCTTTTTTCTCTTTATATTTTTTGTTTATTTCCTTCAATTGCTTATTGATTTATGTTTTCATTTATATTTTGTTCATTTGATACTTTACATGTCGTTGTTTTTATGTACATTAATTTCGTTTATTTCTATGCCATTGTTGTATTTATTATTGTATTTTACATTTAATGTAGCATTACATCATTTTTACTCGATTTTAAAATTTTCAAAATTGAGATAATCGTATTTAGGATTTTCAAGGAAATTGAGCCCTAACGTATTGGGTTCCAAGTTTCTTTGTTAAATCTAACAATCGAGAATTGCTCATTAATCAAAAAAATAAAATGAAAAGCTTGTTGTCGAGAATTTAATATGTTGTATCCTATCGTATTGGATGTGACGTATTGATTTCTCGAGACAAAGATTTTAAAAAAAATAACAAAGGAAATATTCCAAGTTTAGAATTTTGAGAAATTGTGCCCTAACGTATTGGGCCATGATTTCTTTGTAAATCTTAAACAAATGAATATTCTTTTAAATTTTATTACACGAGTATTTTGGACTAATTCATTTTTGAGGAATTTAAATACCGTGCCCTAACGCATTGGGTGTGACATTTTTTTTCTCCGAAATGATAAGAGTCTTAATAAGTAACGTTTTTTAAGTTTTTATTAAAAATCATATTTTTAAATTTTCGACATTAAGACACTAATTAATTAACTAGGTACCAATTTTGGGCATTACGGGGTGCTAATCCTTCCTCGTACGTAACCGACTCCCGGATCCATTTTTCTAAAACTCTTAGACCAAAGCTATTTTTTAGGTGATCCAATCACACCTTAATAAAAGATTGGCGGCGACTCCCAATTTTTGTTTTTTTTAAAGTCGACAATTAATTTTTGTTTTTCTTCCAAAATAGAAATGGTTTCGACACTTACAAAACAACCCTTAAAACTCTTTCCAATTATCGTTCCAACCTCTTCTCTTTTCTATATTTTCCATTCAAACTCCAAGGTAAAAATAACAAACTCATTCAACCACTCCTTCCACATAGCATGGCCGACAATGTGAAGGGGTATTTCATGCTATTTTTAGCTAACTTGAGCTACCAATTTCAAGTATAAATAACCCCCTTTCACTTCCTCATTTAACACACTTTTCATCATCCATTCATCTCTTGTTCACTTTCCTTTTTGTTTTCCCATTTTTTGTCTTCCTTCCCTTTGTAGATTTTCCCTCTTTAGAATGACCAAGAATGCCCCTTGGAGCAGCAACAATCAAGCATCCGTGAAGGCCTCTAATCGATAGAACGAGTAGAGAAGAAGAGGATCTCTTTTCAGTTTATTCTGTGGTTATAAATATGAATACTTATTGTTTTGATGTTCCTAATTCAATTAAAATGACTTAAATCTTTTTTGTGTTAGATTAATTGCATTTTGTCGATTTAATTTATTAAAATAATGTTTGTGTTGTTATAGGCCTTGGTAATTTGTTCAATTAAATAAAATCTGTCCATGTTAAACTTGCATTATATTTGTAAGGTAACAAATAAATTAATTATTAATCAAACTGAAATTATAAAGAATCGACATAGTATTTAATTGGTGCATGTTTAATCTTTTAAGGTAATTGACGATTAAAATTAGCGATATATTAAACAATATAATCTCCTTGCATAACTTGTAAGATTATTGTGACAAAATTTTAGAAATATATTTACTTCATTATGTTTTATACTTGCTTATGAAAATTGATTAATTAATCTAGCGTAGGAAGGTGTTTGAAAGATTGATTACTTTAATAAGCTTGTGTGTTAACAAAATACCTAGTTGCTATGAAATTATTTCATAACAACATGAACATAGTTTTAATAATCCTAAGTTAAAGAATAAAATTAATCTAACACATTTATGTCATATTGATTAAAATCATTTTGAGAAATCGTGCATTTGAAATTTTATTTTTAGTTTTTATATCACCTCTTTCAAATCAACATATTTTTCTACACCAATTTGTTTAATTTTACATTTCATAAGTATTCACTTGTACATTCCCTATGGGTACGATAACTCGACACACTTGTGTATTTATTACTTGTTACGATCGTGTCCACTTGCACATGTCGACGTTCCATTCTCCCACAACCACAATTTTCATCCCTTCCTCAAACCGCACTGTCACCTTCTTAAACGCGAAATCTATCTTAACCTTGTGTTCAGTTAACCAATCCATCCCCAAAACTACATCAAATCCATATAAAGACAACTCCATCAAATCATGGAAGAAGACATGTCCTTGAGTCGTCAAGGGACATCGTCGGTACATTCTATTTATGAATTCTCTCTCACTAAAGAACTAGTGACAGTTATACCATTATTCATACTTCCTAATGAAAAACCCAACTCACAGGCTAGTTTGCTTAAAATATACGAGTGCGTGGATCTTGATTCAATGAAAGAAAACAATGGTAGGATTTACAGGGTGCAAGTTCTTGTGATGACTTCAGTCGGACCCTGATTCTGTGGTTCGCTAACTGTATACACTCGTGCGAGCCTTCTATCTTAACTTGAGTGGTAACTGTATGAGCTAGGTTAGCTGCCTAGCTTGCCTTCTGTCATTACCTCTTCCTTTTCCTCGATTACGTGAACCAACTCGCATTGGTGTGAGAGTTACGTTCTGTGCTTGCGACTCCTCTTTTCATTTTGGGCAGTCCCTTATCATGTGCTTCTTAAATTTGCACTTAAAACGTCCTCTTAATAACTTTCGACATTCCCTAGTGTGCCTATGTTCGCAGAGTGGCCAACTTGGTGATCTGTGCGAACCTTCCTTTCTAGCCTAGGTGTTGCCTTGCTGTCATGATTGGTCTGATTGAAAACTACTTTTAACATTTCTACTAGTGTTATGTGAGTCGTGATCCCTCTTGGATGTTTAACCATGTTGTCCAGGCACAAGCTTGGCAGACCCTGTTGTAGCTTGCGTAGTTTCTACCCTTATTTTCTTAATGGCCTTCTCCTTATCAACCTACTCATCAAAGATATTCATATCATGAGCCACCAAATAAAGTTGGATGTCTTGCAATGATCTTTTTCTTGCGAGAATATCTCTATTACGCACTGGCTCAATTGTACAAACTTTGCTTCATAGTTAGCCACAGTTAGTTCACCTAGTACCAAATTTATAAACTATCGCTTGTGGACTTCCATATGTTGTTCACCCATGAATTTCTTCTTAAATATCTCTAGGAAGAAATCCCAAGTTAGTCTGTCTGCGATAGTTCCGTAATTCATCGTGTTCCACTAACGATGGGCTTCGCCGATGAGTAACGACATAGTGCATCCTAATTTTTCTTCCTCAGTAGAAGCCATTTGCTCAAGGATTTTTTTCAACACCTACAAGCCAATACTTAGCTTTGGTAGGATTAGTTCCTCTAACTCCACTAAACTCTTTACCACCTAGAGCTTGCAGACGCTCTAGTAGCAATCCTCAACTGGTAGGAGTGGGGTTCGCACCAACGTAATGTTGTAATGCTCCAAGCATAGCTTGCACCAATTGTTCAAGGTAGTACTAGCATTGTCAAAGTCCTGTCACCTTTTGGAGGGTCCGTAGTTCCATGAACACGATTCACATTGACTATTCTTGGAGGCATTTTACTTACTCTAGAGGTACATAAGACACAAGCTTAAGAACATACAGTTACACATCCTAAACTTAACAAGCACGCTTACAAACTTAATTTGCCAAATCACACATATGTGAACACAGTTCGCTAAACATATATGTGAGCATAACTAGCCAAAACATATTTTTAGGTTTAACTATTGAAAAGATGGATGGCAGAGAGTGACCTAAAGAATAATCCTGTAGAAGATAAAGCTTAACAAAGGCAGTGCATTTCCTATTCCTACCTTGACAACAAACGAAAATCATGCATGACACTTCAAGTATTGACATACCAAGCAACCCATTCCAGTTAACCTGGCGAACCTAACGTACCAATTTAACTTGGCGAGCTCTGATACCAATAAATGTAATACCCATAAATGTAATACCCATACCCAGTCCAATTGTTGAACCTAAGCCATGGAATGCTTTATTAGCCACCAGAGTTACTCTCTATTAACACCCACCCTAACCTCTAACACACCGACAATTTATAATATAAAATATGCTTAAGTTATCAAAGTGCAGTGAAATAACATATAAGTACTAACAACAAAACTTTAGTTATCAGCTTATATACAAATAGGGTTAGCATACTTAAGGTGTTTCACATACAAAACAAGTTAAGAGTTCGCATAAATATGTGAGTAAAATATACATGAATTTAAGACAACCCATCTCGTGAACTTACTACGCAGACTTTAGGGTACCCAACAACGGTAACATGCGAACCTACTTAGTCAGTTTAGCAACAATTTCTTGGATGCATATAATATAGAGAAAAGAACAAGCAGCATGTGTATTCTAAATTTTGGAAAATAATGCACTTTGTGGAACATAGTAATTTATCAAACTTAGAGGTGCGCACCCTTTTACACTTGCGTATTTCAAAGTTTTTAAAAGATAAGTGTTTAAATAGGAAAGGTCTTCGCGAGTTTCTTCTAAGTATACGATTATGTGATCTCAGTTCGCTAGGTATCCGTAACCTAAAAACTTTATGGGTTCACAAAAAAATGCTACGACAAATGTTGGAGTTCGCACTTTTAGTAGAGTACAACACTTGTCACTTCGTAGTAACATTGGCGAACTTTTTAAAAGTATGTTAGTTTTAAAAACGTTCATGTTATTGATTTTGGCATACTCTAAATTTGGAAGTAAGATAATTGTGAACACTTATATTAAGAAAACATCAAACAGATTTAGATTAAAATTGTAAAATTGAAATACTGGGTTGTTTTAAGAAAGTAATAGTTCACACATTAAAGCAATCATAAAGATTCATAAAGAAAATAACTAAGTTCCTAAACAAGTAGCAAAATCATCCAAAAAAAATTTCTATGCCCAAACAAGATTTTCCCCATTGCCTTTAACTTAAGGGTTCGTTTGTATCTTCCTTGGACTGCTAGTGCTTTGCTTGGATGACTCACCTCGTTGCTGCTCACCTTACGGTTTAAATATATGTAAGATTAATAAAATGAGTGGGTGAGTTCTTTGCAAACTTAATGAATAAACAGGAAAGAATAACCGCATTGTAGTACAAACCATAAGTTTGGCAAAAACATAGACGTAGTCACTAAACTACAAACAAAGTTCACCATACTTGTGCGAAGTCTGTATCACAAATACTTACATCTTAGTAAAAACATAGATTTTTCAAATCACAATATTATTTACTTGTTTGTTCCTGTTGGGTAAGCAGATCTCCTTATAATGCTTCAGAATGACTCAAAGAGTCTTTAGCATGTCCCACAAGTGTAGCACAAGGCTAAACACTCTCCAATAGACCAACATGTCTCATTAAATGGAGCATAGCTCGACATTCCCTTATCTCTCCAACTTGTCCCAATGCCTCACTGCCCAAAACATAAAACATGAAGGTGAGCACTCACAATCCTTTCGCATGCCATTATATCCTATATATTCAAAATGTTATATTGCGAAAACAATTACTTAACACAGAGCTTGCAAATTACAAAGAATTTGCAAAACATGAGACCATACAGAGCCCGCAAAAAAGTGCTCGCGAATTACTGTTCATGAAAACACATATTTAAACACATTCATTAAACAAAGATATAGAAAATACTTACTCTTGAAACTTAGGTCAAAACCTTAAGCTCCTTATTAACATTATGGTTCACACACACAAGTGGCGATCCATAAACACTCACCAATTTACTAAATACTTAGGCAAGTTTCACTTTTCCTTTTTCTTTTCTTGTCGATGATTTTGTTAGGTTTGCAATATACATACATAAGTAACAATCAGCACATTCAAAATACACACATAAACATAAGTGATCTTTCGTAACTCATTCTAGCATATCAAAATAGATTTCATACTTAAGGAGCTTGAATACGAGCAATTCTATTATGTTTTAGTTAGTTTTTCTATTTTAGTTTGAATTCAATAAAAAGTGTAATTTGAGTCGTTTTATGACCTTAGTGGCCGAAAGAGGCCTAAGGGAGGACTAACATACATAGTGAGTGTGTAGGACACCATTCAAAGGTATGGGAGCTCGAGGTTGGTCACCATGTTGCAACATAGTGAACAGAATGCCAAAATTCCAAGTCTACTTGTGGTGTCTCGACACACCCCTGAAGCTGAACCTGAGCCAAGCAATTTTCCTTCGATGTTGTGACACAAGCAATGAATGTCGCTTCATCGGCCCTATATGTGAATGTATTACTGAGCTGATGACATTTTAATCTGCATAATGGAAATTAACGTAAAAACATCAGTCGACCTAGGGCTAAGGACGACGAACAATCGTAACACTATAAATTGACTCATAAGACACTTGAGAAATGATCGTTTTTGTAACTTAGAATTTTATTTTCAGTTTCTAATTCTTTTTAGACTTAGTATTTATTTTCAGTTATTTCCATTCGTGTTCATTGGAAGATTTAGTTTGTAGATTAAATGCAAACTCTGTGGATTTTTGCGCCTCAAATATTCAATACAATTAGGACTTCTTCTTAAATTTTTGTTCTTGATTCATTCATAATGTTTATTTATTTTATATAGTTTATTATGTTTATGAAATCCATAAGGATCTAATCCTCTTATGGCAGATTAGCGAGTGGAAGTGTGATTAATTAATTTTTATGTAGGGTTTCTTAGAGGATCAGTTGTTTGGGTTAGGAAGAACTTAAACCCTATGCTCAACAACCCTAGGAAGTCATCCAGATGAGAATTAACCCAAAATTAGTATTACTTATCCTTGAACCACTTACCCCAATTCAATCTGGACTGCAAAGTCGAGAGATAAGTAGTTCTTGTCGACTTGTTAATTTAGTGGAAGATCGAGAGATTCTGTTAGGGTAATGACTAATTGGTTGAGTAGAAACCCAAAATAGGAATTAGTTATGAACACCGAAGCGAGCTAATCACGCATGCCTTCGATTCGGTTGATTTATACATTAGTTTTCCATGTTCACTTTATTTTGCATGTTTATTTATTTTCTTGTAAAACCCAAACTATTTTCTATTTTATGTCTTCTCGTAATATAATTTATCTAAAGGACTAATTAGTTTTATTTACATTTAGGTTAATATTAATTTAGTACTTGCCTCCATTGGGTACAATCCTCGGAGTACTCACCTACTTCGCTGTAAAAACTATATTACAACCTAGCTAGTATACTTACGGACATCTCCTTGGTTTCATATATTTATTTGCAGTATTCACACTCTAGACGTTAGTACATCCAGAGGCGGTCAATAAGGGAACCTAGGTTCGTACATACTAGACCTCTAACGAACCTAGCTTCCTTTGTTGCAAATCTTACTGAACATTAACAAAAAAATAGATTGTTACCTTAGATTCTAAGGGCTTATTTCCGGGTTCTTGGAGCTCGATAACAAAATAATTATGAAGAATTTAAAAATAACAGAAATGATTTTTTGTAATGGCAAGGGCTTAATTTATATGTACTAAGTGTCTTAATGTTCTTAGGATACTCTAATTGTAATAAAAGTAGGAAATAATTACGTATATGGTGTTGTGATATAAATTAACCTCTTAATTTTGAGTATTGGCCCAAAAAAGAGACTATAGCTTGTCAGGCCTACTGGAGGTTATAGTCCACTTAGCCTACTTGCTAAATACCAGTTTGCCTAGCCTTTTGGCAAAGAACACCTCGCTAAACCTCTTGACGAACTCCACTTCGCTAAGCCTTTCTGGTGGACCATAATTCGCCAACCTTTCCAGCTTACTTTAGCTCACCTAGCCTGTTGGCATATACCAACTCACCAAATCGACTAGCGAATAGGAGTTTGCCAGGCCCAAACTTCTAGGCCCCACTATGGTATGTTACAATATCGAGAGGTGCAGAGTGCAAATTAATTTAGACGTAATAATGAGGTGTGAATCACACATTACTTTGGTTTATATCAATGAGGCACAGAGTACAAATTACTTTAGATGTACCGATGATGTACAAGTGAAATTTCTATTAGTGTAATGGTAGGTTGATCTTTATATTCCTCTTGAGTCCGTGTCTGGTTAATAGGGGTTGCAAAGTATGTAATATGTAATTGATTATGTTAATTTACATGAAAAAATGAATTATTCATGCTTGATTCAATTAATTGGATACATATGTATACATTATGAACGATAGCATGTAAAATGTCATGCGAAATGAATGTTATGAGCCTTAAGGGTCGATGAGGTTATGGAATGATTCAATAAATTTGATTGGTAAAATAAGATAGAAATTCAATTGTGAACATATTAATTATTTCATAGAATTGAATTTGAGAATGCTTGAGCATAATGTTGAATCTATGCATTATTATGATGTTCGAATTTAAATGTTGATAATTGGCATGAATGTAACACCCCATACCCGACCCAATCGCTAGGTCTGAGCTATAAGATGTCACATTTATTGTCAGAGCAACTACAATTAATTATATACAACTTCTATCATTAATCATTAAGTTATAATTATTACAAGCATAAAACATGATATATATAACCATTTTTGGATCGTTATATGACCTTAGAAAAGCTCAATACCATCTTGGGGTCGAATAGGAACTAAATTGTAATATTTTTAAAACTTCCCATGTAATGGCCCAAAATTCAATGGTGTTAGAAAATACGGTTTGAAACCCCATTTTCGTAAATCGTGTGTGTAAATGTTAAATAAAAATATTTATGGAGTTATTATGAAAATATATTGAAGTTCGATTAAGTAATTTAGCCTAAAAAATGGTTAATTGAAGCTCAAGGACTAAATTGTAAAATTCCAATCACTATAGAGTTTTAATTAACAAAAGGCTTGAGGACTTAAATAGAAATTAACCAAAGGTACAAAGTGGTAAATAAACGATTTTAGAATATAAGATAGTGCTTAATGATGGGATAATCTACTTAGACATGATTATGATTAATTTATGTTTAATTATGTCTCAATTAGTTAATTAAGCAAGGTTAATTAAATTAAATTAAAGTTAAACCTTGTATAAATTGTAGCCATAGTGGAGGATTATCATCTTCCATATTGAGCCACTGTACAAAGAAAGAAAAAACTTGAAGGAGAAACACCTTCATTCATTTCAACATTTGACCAATCATTATTCAAGGTAATTTAGGTATTTTTCTTGTAATTTTTTTAAATTTGAGGTCATGGGAGCTTGATTTAGCTAACCCATGTACCAATTTGATAAACTGTTATAGTTTTTGAAAGTTGCCATTGTTGATTAATCAAATAACTAGGCTTGAAATTTGTAGATTTTAACCTTTGATTATAAAAGGGAATAGATTGTAGAGTTAAGTTAACTTGTTTGTTAACTTTTTACATTAGGACCAAATTGAATAAATGTAAAGCCTATCGTAAAATTTTGTTAGAAATATAAAATATAAGATCCCTAGTGAATATATGTGAAATCGGATTAAATTCAAAGTTAGGAATCGAAAGATATGTTTGTCCCAAGTTTAAGGACTAAATTGAATAAAATGTAAAATATTTGTGGCTGTGTAATTAAGCTTGAACTGGATGGAAGTTGATAATTGTTTGTTTGTCGTATTAGTGTATGTATCTATAGACAACACATGGTCGTTGAGAGGGAAAAGAAAAGCGAGAGACTTCTGCGAGTGACACGAAATTTTCGATTTGTACTTCTATGATTTGGGATAGATATTATTGCTTGCATGTACATATTAATTGCATGATTGAACATGGAGGTGAATATATAGTTTTTGTATGAATTGATTTGTTGTGATTGATTGTTAATGAATACCATGATAATGGGCTAAATTGAATAAAATGGAAAGTGAGTATGATTTTATGAAACATGGTTTGTAATATTTGAATGGATTGAATTATGTTATAAGGTATGAGTTAATTATAGATTGATGAAGGATTGAGATATGGTTCTAAAGCTGAATGTGAAATTATATATATATGAATTAGATTGAATTGAATTGAATTGAATTGAAATGAAATAAATGCATAAATGTCATGCGATATAACAATATACAAGGTACGAAAATGCAAATACGATAGAACATAGAGTATGACAGATGAGTAACAATGATTACATGTATGGTAATGCATATATATATATATAAATGTTGCCCGTGTGAATTTAGTAAAAGCTTGGATGCGGTTGGCATGCTAATAAGGACATATGTTGTAACATCCCAAAATTTGGGGTTAGTAGAATCGATTTTGTAAATATAGAGAGAGTCGTCATGCCCTAAATTTTGAGATTATCTATGTGTTTTTAGGAAATAAATGAAGTATTGATTTGTTGGATAACTGTTAGTGAAACGTTCCTTAAAACTTCAAGATTCACTAGTGTGCTGCAAAAGTGCGTAAATAAGGTGTAGGCCTAAAATCATAAACTTGTTTGATAATGATAATTATCATGTTATATTTGATGATTTAGCTTGCTGATTAGATTGACTTAATATCCAAATAATTAAGTTTTTAAGTGGCCAAACCAGGTACATTTCGAGCCCTAAAAGATTGATGTGTGTTAGCAAAGTTGCTAGTTTAACAGTGTGATTATGTGATTGATATTTTGATGCATGATTGTGTTATTTGGTATGAGATGGGTTGTATGTATAGCATGATTTTCTAAAATTTGAGTTTATGCATGATATAATTGCATGGAAAATTTGGTATGTTATATTGGAAAGGTTGCTATACATGCACATTGAAAAATCGCAAAAGTATGTGAAATTGTGTATTATTGAATGATGTCATCTTAATGGTAATTTGAAAGTTGGGACATTGATTCTATTCACTGAAAGTATTCAATTATCGAGGGCATGTTGAACATGTCAATTAAATGTGAAAAGTATTAAATTATGGCTATGTATGAGATTGTATGACATATTCATGTGCATTGGGTGGGATATTTTGTGGTTGACGGAACAGTTTCATGAAGTACCGACAGCATATTAAGTCTGCATTTATTCGTAGTTAGTGCATTGCATTTGGAATACCGAGGGGATTGGCGATTATATCGCATTATTTGTTATTCGGCACTTTTACTACATTATTTTTATTCGGTAGTTTTACTGCATTATTGTTATTCAGTAGTTTTACTGCATTATTTTTTATTAGGTAGTTTTACTACATCAAGTTATGCTTGCATTTGTTGGAGTTTGGCAGAGAGGTTCTGGGGAACTCGTGGTGTGTAGCGCATAGTTTGAACCATTTTGGATTGCATTATGCTCACGACATACTCGAATGTTATTAATTTATGCTACATATTGTATTGTATTGTATTGTATTGTACTGTATTAAATGGTATCAAAATTAATGATTGTTACTCGAATGAATGATGACTCATGCTCATACACAGTTTGACATCGATTTGATAATTACTATGTAATGATATGAAATTCCAATGATGGGTCTGTGTTCTTCTGTTAATGCTAATATGCTTCACTATTTTTTCTATTTATGGGTGCTTAAATAATTGTTTGACTCATACTGAGATTTCATAAGCTCACCCCAATAGTGTTTAACTTTTCAGGTAAACCTTGAAACTAAAACCGGACTCGGAATACGGAGAATTACCCTGGACTTCAGACTATTTTTAAAAGTATTAATCAATCTCTATTGGTTTTGGTTTATAATTTTTAATTAATGATATGAAATTCCAATGATGGGTTTGTGTTCTTTTGTTAATGGTAATATGCTTAACTATATTTTCTATTTATGGGTGTTTAAATAAATGTTCGACTCACACTGAGCTTTCATAAGCTCACCCCCATAGTGTTTAACTTTTCAGGTAAACCTCGAAACTAGGGCCAGACTCGACATACGGAGAATCACCTTTGACCTCGGACTATTTTTAATAAGTATTAATTAGTCTCTATTGGTTTTGGTTTATAATTTTTAATTATTTATGGTTTGTGGTTTGGTAACCTTTCATTTGAAAATTTTTGTATGCATGGATTACTCAAGCATAATAACCAAAAAATGCATGATATCAGGCTTAAGTAAAATTTGACATTGTTCCCTAATTTCTGTTCCATTGTAAATGAACCGTTTCTTAAAAACAAATCGATAAGGCAACTAGGTTCCAAAATGACTTGAAAAATGGTTCTTCCACTACATTAGTTTAACATCGAGTTTTTACAAAGATGAGCGACAAACAAACGGTTTTTCTAAAACAACACCATCAACAATAAAATGAATCTTAAGTATAGTTGACCCAATAAATAAATGTTTTAAACTAACATAAAAGTACAACTACTGATTTTTCTCTAAAATGAGTTTATTTGAAGTCTTCAAAAGTAGCGTAAGTTAGCTTAGCCATTTCGGTGGCAAATGTAGCCTTCTCAGTCTAGCCCTAACATCTAGGTCAGGTTTGGGAGGTTACATATGCACGCTTGTACATATTATAATGAGATCTAGCATTTGTTGGAGATTCTCGGGTTAAATATAAAATAGGTTTAGCCCGAATAGGTAACCTGATATAATGTAAGCTTGTGTCAGCAACTTAATTCACCCTTGTATCTGAGCCCATTTTACTAAGGTCCAAGTAGAAGAAACATTGTAAATGAAATTAGAAACTTGAAAATGTAATGGAATATATTGATAAGAGAAGATGGTAACGAAATGAATTATATGTATATGGAATTATATGTATGCTTGTATGCAGGGACGAAGCCAGAAATTTTTTTCGGAGGGCCATAATTAAATTGTATATTTTTAAGATAGAAAAAAAACAATTTTAACATTTTAATAGCCTATATCTTTATAATTTTTAAAGGATTAAATTAAAATTTTATCATTTTGGCCCAGCCAACTTGGCTTCTTTACTGCTTGTATATGACTCATTTTAAATGTGATTTGTGTTAATGAGAATGAATAAAATAGAATATGAAAATGGTTGGAAACGAAACCTGGGGGTCGAAATGAATACGAATAGGTCGGTAGATTCCAGAAAGGGATTGGAAGGTAAATTTTAAAGGTAAATTGTATGAATAGATCTTGAGATTTGTATTATTTAATGCCAATGATTTATGTGTATAAATGTTGAATTCATGTTGAATATGAAAGTTAAATGGTTAAATGGTTAAATGATACTAATTGATCAAGAATTGGATGATTTAATGTTAAAGATATGCATGTTTGTTTCATAAATGGTATGGGATGTTAAAGGATATAAAGTTTGGCATTTGATAACTAGTATGAATTGGTCATTTCAAATGCAATAATGAATGGGTTGATTTGTTAATTTCACATGTATACTTTTATATGAAATTGATAATGAATTTGTTTGGCATGATATGGATTTAAATTGGGTAGATATTGTATATGTACTTATTAGGACCAATTGCTTATGTTAATATGTTATTATCTTGGATCATGAAAGTACCACAAAGCATTATTGCTTAGAGTATGATTTGTTTATTCTATGCATAGGTATAGGTGGAACTCAAAGTTTCAAAAGGTGATTCAGCATCAAATCCATGGTACTCAACTCAACAATGGTTGTCTAGTTCTGTTTTGTTAAATATGTGGATTGTACCTAGATTGAGTCATTTTTTGGCACAATAGGTGATCATATTCACATTTGAAGTTGGAATGGATATCTTGAAAATTTTCAAATGGTTGGATTGTATAATTGAGTTATCACAAGGCTAGAAATACATGGAATGTTGTTATGTTATGACCTATTTGAGTATGTATATACATGTTGAATGTTCTTAGATGGATATCATCATAAAAGTATCTTTAAAATGTACATATATGGATAAGGTAGTAATGTTTATAATTGAATATGTTGAAGATGTGTTTTTGTTATTTTAGTGAATGGGAATGTGATTATGGCTGTTTAGGAAAAGGCAAGTTAGTGCCATTTTGGACCATTTGCAATTAGACATCCATGTTGCAATATCGAACTCTTTTTGTTATAACGAAACCAAGTCAGTATGTTGCTTCGCGACAAGGAACTTCCGGTATTATCCTATTTTATCTCATGGTAACCATTGCATCTTCCTTATGAAAAGTAAATTACTATCAAACAGGAATCAAGTCATTCATCACAATGACGAAAGGCCCGTGTCCACGTTTACATTTCATCAGTTATGTAATTTCAATGAGAGAATATCATTTACCCATGTCTCAGGCTATGAATTCCACTTTTGTGAATGCCACTACATACTGCAAAATTCGTATACCCAACGCACTAGCTTTTGGTTCCTTATCTATTTGAAACTAGACTTTTACTTACATCAAAGTATACAAGTCACACATAAATAGTTCTTCATCCATTCAGGATTTAGGTATGCCATGCTATGAACATAACAAGTGAATAAATCAAAAAATAGATTCAAAATCTATTCTCCTTGTGTCCAGTCTGATGTACTATCAGTCTAGCCAGTGACATCTATGTCTCTATCTTCTGGGAGTCATCCACTCTTATGCCTAAGACAAAACATCTCCCCAATTAGACTTGATAGATGACATATTATTTTTTCAATCGGTTTGCTTATTTCTGATCAGACTAAGGACATGTTTAGGTTCGTCTAACAATAAAAGTTTCCTTTCTGTATTATGATTCGACCACGTGATATTGTTTAGTATTAGTTAAACATTAGACAACCAGTGAGCAACATTTGCTTCTATTTTTCTTTTCCTACAAAAACCACATGAAGGTAATTATAAAAAGGGTATTAATGTAATTCATGAATAATTTTATTAACCAATCTATTCAAAAAATTACAAGTGTATTTAGACGAAAATACTACACTTAGGGCACCAGATCCAATAGAACACTCCTCAATAAGCTTTGGGACATACTTACGTTCCTTGGTTTGCAAGGGTCATATGGCTACTGACATTTAATCAAGTTGAGAGAGAAAGTTTGATAAATCCATAAATTTTGTCTTAAATGAACTTGTTGGACATTCAGAGTCCTTATGATTCTACACATTAAACCACATGCACTGTAATAGACCGTTTTTAGTGAAATCAGAACAATAGTTTTGGGACCACAAATTCAAGGTTAAAAAAATTATTTTATTATTATTTTATTATCTACAGCATGATAGAAATACCGTATAAAAATCTCGTTAAGAAATTTTACCGTTTACATGTTTAATTTGATAAAAGGACTAAATTATGTAAAGTGCAAAAGTTGTGTTCTATTAGCTAAAGGTATTAAATAGCTATATAAATTTAAAGTGAAGGTCTTTATATAGTAACTAGTCAATAAATGTGATAGTGGAAAGTCATGGATTGGTATAAGTGTAATTATTAATGTTTTAGAAGGTTAAATAGGTAATTAAAACCGAATTAAAACCAAATTAAAATATCATTTAGTATCATCTTCCTTAATCAACTTTTAAGCAAAAAGAAGCCATTTTTCATCCCTAACATTCGGCCTAGCTTGTGTGTTCAATTGGTAAGTGATTTTTGTCTCTTTTTTAATGATTTCTATGTTTTCGGGATCATTGTAGCTTAATCTAGCTAGCCCGAGGACTAATTTGTGAAATTGTTAAATTGTTAGGGTTTTACCATTGATGAGCATGCTTGAGTTTTGAAGTTTGGTGATAAAATATGAATGGTTGTTGTTAGATAAATAACTATTGTAAAGAAATTTTTAGTGAAATTGTCAAATAAGGATCAAGTTGAAAAAATAAAAAATATTATGTGGTAAATTTGTGAAATATATGGGTTGCTATTAGTATGTATAGAAATCGGCTAGGCTTGAGTAAGGGAAAAATTGCATGAATTTCATTTTCCGAGCCTGGAGACTAAATTGCTAAGAATTAAAACTATAAGGGCAAAATAATAATTTTGCCAAAATTACATGTTGGACTAAATTGAATGTGAAAGGTATTAAATTGAGTTAAAGTTATCCGTATAGATCAAGATAAACCTTGTGCGGAATTAGACGGGGGCAAAGGAAAAATCTCATATTAATCACCTTTGTATCTACGTATACCTGTTGAGGTAAGTTCATGTAATTAAACTGTGTAATTATATGCTTTAATTTAATTATATGTATTTGATTTGTGTTATTGTCATATATGAATACCGATCGCATATCCGACGACGGACGATGATTACCGAGTCCCATTTGAACCTTTAGAATTCGTAGGATACAAATGACATGTCATTAGGGTTATTAATTTCCAACTCGAGAGAGCTTACTGATATTCAGCTCGCATGAGCTTACCAATATTTGGCTCATATGAGCTTACCGTTTACAGCTCGTAAGAGCATACCGATTCAAAGCTCGTATGAGCATACATGTACAGGAATTGACGGATTACAGTTTAGTACACCTTGTGTGTGCTACCCGAGTATCCAACGGTATTCTAAATGGTTCAACTGGCACAATTTTGTTACGAGATTATATGAGTTCGATATGAACTACTATAGGTATTTACATGAAATACATGGAAATGATGTTACATGATATATTGATATATGAAATGAATGATACATGTATATGAAATTTAAATAATGGTAGAGTTCATCCATGTCTATTTGATATTATATTTGCTTTACATGGCTAGCATGTTGGTGAATATGTGTTTAGGCTTTTGGCCAAATTGGTCGGGATATGCTATGTTTGCTTACCTTAATTGTGATTAAAATGGTAAGTTAAATTCTATGTTATATGAAATTACTAAGCTTAAATGCTTACTCTGTGTTATTTTTATTGTTTTATCATGATTAGGAAGCTCGTTCGGGTTGGAAGCTTGTCGGAGCTATATCACACTATCCATCAGCTCATTCGGTACTATTGGTTGGTTAATTTCGATTATAATGGCATGTATAGGTTGTTTTGGCTAAAGTTGGCCTGTATGCTTTGTTGATAATTTGGCCATTTGTTTGGCTTGTGTTTTGGCAGTTTGATGAGGATATAAGTTTAGTATTTGGTATGTAAATATTTTCTTTATATGATTGATGTATGGTATGATTTATGGTTGAATGATGAAAGGTAAAATGGTAGTTGGATTTATATAGGTGATATGTCTAAAGGCTTAAGGTAATTTGGTGCCTTGTTTTGGTAAGCATAAAGGTATTTTGATGCTATTGATGTGTGGTACAATTGGTACCTAATGGTAAGTTTTGGTAAAGGATTTACATATTATGTCTTGAGGCAATTGTACATATAAGTTAGTTGATCATTTGGTTACATGGATCTCATGGTTGCACATATTTATACTTTTCATTTGAGGTGCCTAAGGGCATATTGGTTGTATGTGAATATACCACATGTTTAAGGCTTGATTTTACTTGTTTTGGATGCCTTAATATGACTTGTTTTTATGCACAATGTTGAGTGTAGGTGGATGCCTTAATATGACTTGAGGCAAATGTGGCTTGTAAAATGGCCTATTTTCGTCCACACGGTCAGAGACACGGGTGTGTGTCTCAGACTTGTGTGACACACGGCCAGGTGACATAGCCGTGTCTCCCCTATAGGTTTCAAAGGGTTGCAAGTCAGGCTGTTACACAGCCTAGCACACGGCTTGGCACTCCAGCGTGTGAGGTTACTTCGAAGGGTACACGGCCTAGCAGACGAGCGTCTGGCTTGGCCATGTGGCCTAAGTCAGTAAGTTGCACGGACATGGGCTGGGACACGGCCGTGTGTCCTTATTTCGAATGGCCACATGGCCTGAGACACGGGCATGTCTCTTGACCGTGTGACCTTTATAGCTTTGAAAGTTTTCAATTTTTTCTGAAAAATTCTTTGAGTTCCTGTTTTAGTCCTGACTTGTTTCAAACATGTATTTAGGGCCTTGAGGGCTCGTATAAGGGGCAATATGTATGATTTTTGATTGATATGTTATGAAATGTTTAAATTTTGTTTGTTTGTACTGTAAAATCCAGTAATACTTTGTAACCCTATTTCGGTGGATACGGATTAGGGAAGTTACATGCACTTGCTATCTCGTTCTACTTGCTTTGTCATAAGTCATTTAAGCTCGCAAAATTTGTTATGTTTGTATCAATTTTTTTCCTAACAAGTCC
Source organism: Gossypium raimondii (assembly GCF_025698545.1). Taxonomy (NCBI): domain Eukaryota; kingdom Viridiplantae; phylum Streptophyta; class Magnoliopsida; order Malvales; family Malvaceae; genus Gossypium; species Gossypium raimondii. The sequence goes on along the minus strand of NC_068574.1, from coordinate 29,741,658 downwards.
ATGAACAATAGAAGGTTGAATGACATTTTAAACAACATGTCCATGTAGGTTTTTTTTTTACACATACAACATCTATGTTTTTCCCTAGATTTACCATTCTCCTCGTCCATACTATGTGTGCACACCATTATGAGAATATGAAATCACAAACACTAAACATGAAATTTTTTAAGTAAAAGCAAACCTCATGGTTAGCACTCGCAATAAAAACAACTCTTAGAGGCAATGAAAATAATTTAAGAATGTCTCACTTGTAAAATTTAAAGAGTAATCGACTTAGTAGTCAGAATGAATGCGTAGGGATCACTCTCTAGCAAAGTTATCTTAGGGCTCCAAAAAGCCAAAAAAATTTGACTCCAAACGGAATTTGAGTTGCATGGAGGAATGAGAGGCAACTCTTTTTATACCTATTAATACAGTAAGAAAAAATGTGTTACAATGCATAATAGAACAAGAAAAACTAAAAAAAAAAAACCTAATGTTAGAATCAAAGAAAATAAATTACCCAATAGAAAACCTAAAATAATGGAAAATAGGTTCAATTTCTCGTTCGATATGTTCACGATATGAAAATAATGGAAATCCATAAATTTAAATTGTAGCCTCTTTACATTGTAAATAACAATTATAGAAATTTTTAGCAAGAAATTCAACCCGAAAATATTTTTATATTTTTCCCATAGTCCTAAGAAATAGTATACAAATTTTCATATTGTTTCAAATTAGTTTACCTATCGAAAAGTATGTCTTTTCGAAATTTTATGGACAAAACAATTTTTTAGAGGCTTTCTTAACAAAATTAGTGAAAACAATTTATTTAGCTTTGAAAGACTAAAATTGTATTAAATGATAGAAGGCAATGGAAAAAATTCTATTAAATTTGTTCGACTAAAAAGATTTGAATCTAACTTGAAAGAAGAAACAAAATAGATTAGAAACAATGAAAATAAAGAGAAAAACAAAGCATAAAATCAAGAAAGATAAAAATTAGGGTGAGATGGAAAAATACTGAATAGAAGAAGATGAAGATAAAATGGATGATGAAAAGATTGTCCCCCTTGAAAAACAAAGCTTTAATAAAAGGAGCTAATTGTGATGAAAAGTCGATGTCCTATGAAACCCTTTGAAGAAGAAACTTTAACAAGCTTCACAAACAACTCTGGCCAACCCTCTAAGGTTGAACCCTAGTAAATTGGAGGGTGAAGAATGCTTCCCACAGCTTCAGGATGAAAACCAAGAAGAAAACTTCTTAAATACATAATAAAGATATCTTGCAAAGATTAAAATTCAAATAGTTGTATTAATCAAAATAATGAATAGTGTCTTTAAGGAATAATGAAGAAACCTTTATATAGACTAGCTAATTAAATCAAAATAAAAATCTTAAGTATAATGAAACTCTAATTAATCTAAACAAGAAGTAGTTCTAGTGAGACTAAACTTTCTTGTTGACTAAGAAACATAAAACTCCTAAACAATTTAAAATACTTCAAAAATCCTAAAATTCAGAATAAATAATATAAAGAATATAAAACCCAATAAACACAATATTGGGCTAATGTATAATCAAAATTAAGACTTAAAATCAAACCAAATATGATTTAAATTTCAAGTAAAGCTCGAAAATTGTAATTTCTTGTAATAATCTCGTCCAAAACTTATGCTTGTTGAATCTTCACTAAAACGGTCATAACTTGAGCTCTCGAACTTGAAATCAAGTGATTCAGAGTGCATTTAAAATATAGGAGATAGATCTTTAAACAATATAAGGAATATCAACCCAGAAATACCTAGGTCCTACCCAAAAACTCGTCACAAGTCAACTAATCTTTTGAGCTTGAAAAACAACTATTTTGATGAATTAAGTTAATAAAAAAAATTTATCCCATCCACATATATATCACATCTAAAATTGAGCTTTAATTTTTGTGGTCTTTTTGGCTTGTTAAATTAGCCTTGTAAAAGGTTAAACCTAACATGTTTTGGGGTTGACAATTGGGCCTTATACTCGTATCCATTATATATGATTTTAATATAAATCTATTTAATAGTATAATATAATTGTTTTTGTAAGGACCTTAGTTGTCCTTGGATCTAAAGTTGCTCCTCATGTTCAAACACTTTCTCTAATTGCATGTTTTTGTTACCTTATTCTATCCTTTGTTCGAACAGTTTTCTGTACAAGCCTTTGGATAACAGTTTGGACATGCCCTCAAGACAACTAAGTGCAATTTAAAGTTGTCACTTTTTACTTTGATCTTCATGGTGTGTTACACTAGCGTAAAATGATCCTTAAGTCGTGTTTCATGTTATCATTAATGTCTTAATCAACATTAGGTGTTAGTACAAATCTCCAGTAGAAAAAATCTCGAACATACAAACGAAACTCAAATAGAAAATGAAGAAATGGGACAAGGCTTCAAGGCGTGTATCAAGCCACTATCTTTAAGGTTATATTCGCCCCCACCTATCCTCGGTGTGCAAACGAGTTTCAAGAAAATTAACCTCAAGGATACAATGAAGCCTATGACCATTTGCATTTTACACTGACGAGAATAGTCCACTAAGTACTAAGCAATATATAACAAGAAACTAAATTTCTACAAAGAATTTATGCAGTAACTCTTTATAGAACAATCTAATAATATTAGAAAATAAGGAAGGATAGAAAGAACTTTTAGAACTTGTTGGTGTGATTTCCAAATGAAATTTCATTCCTATTTATAGGAATTTTCATGTCTCTTCATAGAGACATCTTTCAATAGGTGCCTTTATGATTAAATAAAATAAAAATAATTGATCATTTAATTTTATACCTATTCAAGTAATATTGTTTGAATAGTTATAAATCTTTTCAAAATCAAATGATATAACTTTTGACCAATGATCAAAAGATTTATCTTTTGATTAATTAAACCCATTCATTTATAGCTATTGGAATACTATAAATATTTGAAAATGTTCCAAAAATTTCCCCTCAGTTTCAAAATATTTTATATTTTGATCTTCTTGGAAATAAATTTGCATAAATGAAGGTGCCTTACGATTGAACCTTCACTTAGTGAAAATATGTTAAAGTTAATCAAAATTGCATGGTAGAACTATTCCATTTGATTAACTGAACACATCTCACACAATGATTTCAACATTGGTCAATGCATAGTATCTAGGGACACTATTATGGCCATGTGTCTGTGTCCTCTTTTCATGATTGCTATCAGAGCCAAGCCCTTGAGCTCCTAGAAGCGGCCACATTTCCACTCATATAGGTAGATCCCATCAAGAGTGTTCTCGTAATTATAACACTCTAACATATTTATGTTATGGGTCCATTAAGAGTACATTACTCATCATTCCCTTATCATTATGGGTACCTAGCACTTTAATTATAGGATGGATTTATTTACAATGCTAACAGTCACATACTTATGATGTACTTTGTCTCATTAAACTCAAGACTTGATGTTATACCAAGTGTTGATTCGAGTTTCCATCATGGGTGACTCTGATTAATGGGCTTGAGTGCTATCCCGTTTGAGGTCCTTTACATCTCAAGTAAGACTTTTTGTCAAAGGATCCGCCAAATTTTCATTTGAACTCACATAATTAATAGTGATCACTCCATCAGAGATTAATTTTTGGACATAGTTATGTCTAAATCCAATGTGTTTAGACTTTTCATTATCACAACAGATAGAAATAGGTGAAATTGGCTTAGGCCATAAAAGTACATCATAAAGCAAATTTCTTGACCATTCTGCTTCTTTAGATGAGGGGCTAATGTAATAAATTCTGCTGCCATGGTGTAATCAGTAATACATGTTTATTTCTTGGAACCCCAAGAAATGGCTCCTCCACTTAGAATGAAGATCCATCCACTAGTAGATGCATGATCTTCCAAACTTGTAATCCAAGTAGCATCCAAATACCCTTCTCAAACTGGAGGATATCCATTAAACACAATCCATTTTTAATAGTTTTCTTTAAGTACCTAAGTACTCTATTCAAATCTTGCCAATGCAAACTACTTGGATTACTTGTGTACCTACTCAATTTCCCAACAACATATGCAATATCTGGTCTTGTACAAGTCATTATATACATAAGACAACCAATTAGACTTGCATATTTCAATTGATCAATTTTCCTATCAACATTAGATACGAATTTTATTTGAGGATCCATGGGTGTAGATGTTGATGTACAGTTGAAAAGATCAAACTTTTTAAGCACCTTTTCAATGTAATTGGATTGTGATAAAGCTATAATGCTTTTATCTCAGGTTATTTTAATCCCAAGAATAACATCTGCTACACCCATATCCTCTATAGTAAAGTCGTTTGATAAGAATTTATTTGTGTTTTCTATTTGTTCCAAATCCGTGCAAAAAATGAGCATGTCATCTATATGTAAAAAAATAATGACACTTTTTCCATTTTCAAATTTGCTATATATGCACTTATCGGATTCATTTATTTTATAACCATTAGCTAAAACAACCTCGTCAAACTTTTGGTGCCATTGTTTTGGTGCTTGTTTAAGTGCATATAAAGATTTAACAAGCTTACATACCTTATGCTCCTGTCCTGGAACAACAAATCCTTCCAGTTGTTCCATGTACACTTCCTCTTCCAATTTAGCATTTAAAAATGTAATTTTAACATCCATTGGTGAACAACAAAATTATATATAGAGGTAAGTGATATTAAGAGTCTAATTGTAGAAATTCTTGCTATTAGAGCATAGGTATCAAAGTAATCAATACCTTGTTTTTGTGTAAATTCTTTGGCTACCAACCTTGCTTTAAATTTATCAAAGGTTCCATTAACCTTCATTTTCTTTTTGAAGATCCATTTACAACCCATTGGTTTGGAACTCGGTGGAAGATCAACTAGGATCTAAGTTTGATTTCCCATTATTGAATCCAACTCATCATTTATTGTTTCTTTCCAAAAAGCAGAGTCTTGAGATTTCATTGCCCCTTCAAATGTAATAGGATCAGATTCCGTATTATAATAATAAGGTATCTTATTGCATATACTTTCACATTTTCCTTCTATAAGAAACATAATGAAATCTGGTCCAAAATCTTTGACCTTTTTAATCCTCCTCTTATTGATTCTTGACAAGATCCATCATTATTATCAATTTGTTCCAATGGAATCTCATTCTCATTTGAAGAATGAATCAATTGTTGTGGTTGTAATTGTCTTGAAAAAAATCAAATCTATTTTCATCAAAAATAGCATATCTTGATTCAATAACAATATTAATTGAAATTGAATCATTTGGTTCAATTACCATAAACCTATATACCTTGATATTATGTGCATGTCCTATAAATATGCATTCAATTCCTCTTTCACCTAACTTTTTACATTTAGGTGTTGGAACTTTGACAATAGCTTTACAGCCCCAAACCTTCAAATAGTTAAGGTTTGGTTTCTTTTTCTTCCACTGTTCATAGGGGTTGTTTTAGTTTCCTTATTAGGAACTTTATTCAATATATGACAAGCTGTTAGAGCAGCTTCTCCCTAAAAACCTTGTCCAAGACCTGAATGTGATAACAATGAATTTACCATTTCAGTCAAGATTCTATTTTTCCTTTCACCTATACTTTTTTGTTGTGGTGTGTAAGGGGATGAAACTTGATGGACAATTAACTTGATGGACAATTCCAATGGATTCAAAATAATTTGGATTATAGTATTCTCCACCTCTATCCAGTCTTAAGCACTTGATAAATAATTCATACTGAAGTTCAACTTTAGATTTATAAACTTTAAATTTATCAAGAGCTTCATTTTTAAAGCAATAAATATACATAGCAATATTTAGAATAGTCATCAATAAAAATAACAAAATATTTCTTTCCACCTAATGTAGGAGTATTAAGCATATAACATAAATCACTATGTATCTTTATCAAGCAATTTTTTTCCTTTTAACCTTAGGGAAAAGGTTTCTTGTAATTTTAGTCAACATACATTTATTGCATTTTCAATATTATTATTAAAAAAGGAATTAAATCTAAATTATGCATGTCATTCAATTTTCTATAATTCAAATGACCTAATCTATAATGCCATAAACAAGAAGATTCAACCACATAAGCGAAATATATTTTGTTCTTATTAATAATATTGAGTTTGAACATGCTCTAATACATATATCATTTCCCTAAAAAAATTTCTCCCTTAGACAAAATAAACTTGTCTGCCTAAAAAACAAGTTGGAAACCAAACTTATTCAATAGACTTCTAGACTCTAAATTCTTCCTAACTTTTGTTACATAAAGTACATCATTCAATGTTAAAGCCTTTCCAGAAGTGAATTATAGTTCAACAGATCCTTTGCCTTTGATTGTTGTGGTGGAAGAATTTCTCATGTACAAGACTTTGTCATTTTCACATTGTGTGAACTTTGTGAACATGCTTTTGTCTTTGCACACATGTTTGGTTGCTCTAGTATCAACCCACCATGTATTATCATCTTGTGTCATATTAATTTCAGATATCATTACAACAACCTTTTCGTTATTATTAGCCTTAGAAGATGATTTCTTTTTTAAAAATTGACATTCATTCTTGAAATGTCTCGACTTACCATAATGATAGCATGAACCTTTTTGTTTCTTTTTGAACTTAAGTGCTCTATCAGTCTGTTTGAACTTTCTCTTAAATGGTTTAGTAGTCTGTACTTCCTCCGTAATATGCACTTTGGCATTTTTAGAACTTAGGTTCTGATCTTGCTTTTGATATTCTTTTTCAATACGAAGATGATTTGCCAAAGCCTCAAGAGATATTTCCTCTTTCTTATGTTTTATACTTCTTTTAAAGTCTTTCCAAGATGGAGGAAGCTTGTCTATTATGGAGGATACAACAATCGTTTCATCCATTTTCATGCCATATTGCTTAAATTGATTCAACATCTTTTCAATATCACGAAATTATTCCATAACAGAACGACCATCAACCATTTGATGATTATTAAAACGACTGACAAGAAATTTCTTACTTGTAGCATCTTCAGTCATCTATCTTGTCTTCAATTTGTCCCATAATTCTTTAGCGGTGACCTCATTTTGGTAGGTGTCAAACAAACCATCAGATAAATCATTCAATATGTGGCCCATGCACATATAATCAGCATTGTCCCATTTTTTGCCTTTTTTAGGTTGCAGCAATAGATTCGTTTTCATTCCCTTTAGGTCTTGAAGTATCCAAAACATAGGCAATCAAAGTTGATAATAAGAAGTGATCTTTTCTTGCCATCGTCAGAAATTGCTACCATCAAACCGATGAAGTTTGACAAAGTTGGAAGCCAACTCCCTTAGTGTTCCACTTTCATGTGTTGTGGTAGTCACCATGAAATATAACCCTAAAATTGTTAATACATATCTCCGGTAAGGAAAATCTAGAACATACAAATGAAAATCAAATAGAAAATGAAGAAATAGGACAAGCCACTATCTTTAGGGTTATATTCTCCCCCACCTATCTTCGGTGTGGAAACGTGTTTCAAGAAAATTAACCTCGAGGATACAATGAAGCCAATGACTATTTGCGTTTTGCACTGACAAGAATAGTCCACTAAGCACTGAGTAATATATAACAAGAAACTCAATTTCTATAAAGAATTTCTACAGTAACTCTTTATAGAACAATCTAATAATATTAGAAAATAAGGAAGGATAGAAAGAACTTTTAGAACTTGTTGGTGTGATTTCCAAATGAAATCTCATTCCTATTTATAGGAATTTTCATGTCTCTTCATAGAGACATCTTTCAATAGGTGTCTTTATGAATAAATAAAATAATAATAATTATTCATTTAATTTTATAACTATTCAAGTAATATTGTTTGAATAGTTATAATTCCTTTCAAAATCAAATGATATAACTTTTGACCAATAATCAAATGATTTATCTTTTGATTAATTACACATATTCATTTATAGTTATTTGAATACTATAAATATTTGAAAATGTTCCAACATTAGGTAGTGGAAGAGGAGGAAGGATCGACAATCTTATCACAAGCCTTATCATTATTCTTTTACTTAGAGACCAATCTAGTTGTTTTACTTGAATATAAAGGAATTCAAGGGATAATTATTGAAGATAATTTAAGAGATAAATTTAGCTTTTAATTGAGAGTTTTATCTTATCAAAAGTTACTTGGAGAAATTGTCATTCTTGGCCTATAAAGGTTGTTGATTTGCCGCACATGAGGTGTGCCTTTGGAGTGTTTTTTCAATCAAGTGTTGAGATTTCTTTGCTTTTTATTTTTACACTCTTGAGTTAGGCTTTTTGTTGAGAGTAAACCTTGTTGTAAGTGAGGTTATTGGATGTGAGTGATTGTAACAATTGACTTCATTGTTGGGACTGCAATTACTTCATGTGTAAGGGTAGATTGGGTTAAGCCAATAGGTGATTCGGGCAATTGTTGAAATTCACTAAGCGAGGCTCTACAATGTAGGATTGGTGAATCTGAACTGCGTTAACAGATATCATATGTTGATTTCTCTCCTTACCTCACTCTCTTTTTATAGTTAAATATCCTGTCCGTATGTGTGTGTTCAAACATTTGTCCATACACGTGTTTGGACATCAGTTTTATAAATAGCAAGCAGACTTGTGCTCATTCAATTTTAGTAGCAAGTTAAAAAATTATCAATATTTTAAATTTTAAATAGAATTCTCAATATCTTATTCAAAATTATTTTACATTACATGTTAATAATGAAAATATATTATAATTTATCAAATATTTAATAATAAATATTTTGTATATAAAATGAATATTTTAATGGTATAAAATATTAATGGAAATAATATTTAATAAATAAATAGTTTATTCTTCAAACAAAAATAGTTTGAATTTTTTAATAATTAATATTTTAAATTTTCATGTCAATATTAAAAGTAACCTCTCCAAAGAAAAAAAAGTCAAACAACACAAAACATTATTTATCAAGTCATCGAACATTATTTATTAGTTTCTATGAAACAAATTGACCCTTAAATATTTGCAATTGCCTTCATAATTCCCTCTGGAGAAAAGGTCACATTTTGGATCTAACAAATGAGAAACCAATTATCTGAGTAGGATTTGTATTTTTGTTTGATGCATTTCGAAAACATGTCCGTCATTTTCTTTTTCTTTTTTTGGTTTTATTAGTCTTTTGGGCCGGAGTTTTCTTGGTTGATTTATTTATTTACTATTAATATATTTAAAAAAAAAATCACCCATAGTGATGGGACTGACAAAACAACGTAAAAGCAAATGTTGATGACTAGCGTCCATTTATTCCCAATCAGAACGTGGCGGATGAAAAAGGACCTTTAATGTTTAATCCTTCCTCTTCTTTAATATTTTATATGATTAATAATTTAATTTATTAATGTAATTATATTATATATATAAAATTTCAAATCAATTCGTTATTTCTATGACGTGAATTTAATGTATGATTTTTATTAATATATATTTAATAGTTGAATTTTTATATAAAATATGTAGTTAAACAATTTTAATTAATTCAAAAGTTGACAAGCATGATATATGTGGATTGAATAAGAAATATAATAATTGAATTATTAAAATATTAATTATATTAAAAATTAAAAATATATTAAATCACTATAATTTTATATCAATGTAAGTGGAATATTTCTTATATATAATTGGAAAAAAATTAAAGAGTTTGAATGCGAAATTTACTTATTTTTATTTCTTGACCATAATTAAACCCTTTACAAAAGAACATTATAAATCTATAAAGAAATTAAAATAATAAACCTTTTCACATTAAACTGTTTGTCCCTGTTGCGGAGTAGGATTTGGTAGTGTTGGAAACCCTCAATATTTTATGACTTTGAGTATTTAAATTAGAAGTACTTTTATACGTAAATGTTATGTGTAAATTCTCTCCTAAATTATTTTAGGATCAGGTTCTATCATGTGTAAATCTTATCAAGATTTATTTTACTTTAAGTTCGAATATATTTTAATTTTTAGTCATTGTGCTTTTTATTTAGTATCTGTAACTTTCTTTAAGAAATTGTTTTAGTATCTACTAGATTATATGTGTGGAAATATGCCTCGCATTTCGACCAAAATAGTAAGTGATACCGCAAAGAGGGGAGACTTCTTATCCCAACGAGCAGTCGATGTCACGATGAAAAGAAGACTTTCTTCACGACGACGCGATCGGTCTTCGTCCCAACAACCAAACGTCACGCCACGATGTACTAACATATTCCTCAAGTTTCTCATTGTTTTCTTCTCTCAGTTAAAATTTGTTTTAATTTCTCACTTCAACTCTGATTAACCTAGGGATATTCTAGTAATAAAAGCTATGAATTTTAGCCTATAAATAGGCCTTAGTTACCCTAGGTTTACACATAGAAAATATATAAATTGAGAGAGTTCTGTGTTTTGAGTTTGAAGGGTTTTTCTTTTGGGGTTCCGGTATTTTTTCGGGGTTCCGAGTTTTTCTTTTGATTTTCTCCATCTTTTTTTTATATATTAGTGAAATCGTCTTTTTCCCATGGTTCTTTATCATTTTTTGAAGAGTTTTTCCACGTAAAATTTGTGTGTTCGATCTTTTCAATTTCTTCGTTTATTTTACTTGTTCGTTGCTTATACAAGTTTATCCCAAAAAATTGGTATTAGAGCTTAATTCGATTTCCACATTCAACCCTTTTAAAGATGGTAGCAACAAGGCTCGATAGTGAGAAGTTCGACAAAATTATAAATTTCAATTTGTGGCAAGTTCGAATGATGACAATACTAGTTCAGAACGGTCTGAAAAAGTTCGTTATAGGGAAGAAGCTCGCAGATATGGATTAGTCATAATGGGAAGAGCTTGATGAAAAAATTATATCTATTATTCAGTTTTGCCTTACGAATCATGTGTTACATGAGATTCTAATGGAGAAAACAATGTCTGTGTTATGGAGGAAACTAGAAGCCTTATATATGATGAAATCTCTAGCCAACAAGTTAGTTCTAAAACAATGTCTCTACATGTTCAGAATGGCCGAAGGTGAGTCCATTAGAACTTATATTAGTGAATTTGTTACCCTTCTAAATAGCCTAAAGAATCTCAAAGCAGATATCCGTGATGAGGATCAGAATATATTATTGTTATGTTCTTTGCCATCTTCTTACAGAACTTTCAGGGAAACTTTGATTTATGGGAGAGATGACCTCTCGTTCGAGGACATGAAGGGAAATCTATTGAGCAAAAATAAACTCGATAATGGTTTAGGCCCAAATAAGAAGTTAGACTAATAAGCCTTAGTCCTTGTTGCAAGGGGCAAACAAAAATTCGGAAAGTTAGATCGAAGTAAGTTTAGAGCAAGATCAAAAATAAGAAATCGAGATAAACAATATGGCTACTGCAAGAATATAGGCCACATTAAAGCAGAATGTTAAAAACTTTAAAATAAGAATAAAAGGGATGCCAAAAATGATGAGAAAGGTAAGTAGAAAGAGGTGATGATTTGTTATTAGTTTTGACGAGCGAAAGTTCCAAGCTTACTTCCGAATGGATCCTAGATTCAGGGTGCACCTATCACATGTGTCCCAACAGGGACTGATTCTCCACATATAGTTTAGTTGAAGATGGAGTTGTGGTGATAGGGAATAATTCTCCATGTAAGATAATTGGAATAGGAACAATACAAATCAGGATGCATGACGATATTATTCGAGCACTACTAGATGTTTGGTATGTACCCGATTTAAAAAAAATCTCACCTCATTGGAAATTTTGGACTCTAATAGTTTTAGGACTATTATTGAGTCAATCAGCTTAAGGGTTTCTCACGGAGCTCTCATTATGATCGGAGGATAAAAAAAGGGCAATCTGTACATTCTACAATGGTCAACAGTAATTGGTGCGACTGCAATTACTGAAGAAGTGTCGAAATCGTCATCACGTCATTACGAAGACCACCATGGTGTTGTGACAATGAAACGTGATCTTTTCTCCATAGATTCTGAAGTAATCAAACTGTGGCACATGCAACTTGGTCATATGAGTGAGAAAGGTATGACAACATTGTGTAAAAGAGGTCATCTTAAAGACACTAAAGTTGGAAAGTTAGGTTTCTGTGAACACTGTACTTACAGGAAATAGTCATGGGTAAGTTTTGATTCAGCAGTACAAAGAACAAAAGGGACTCTTAACTATATTCATTTTTATTTATAGGGTCCAACTCCTAACATATTAAAAGGAGGTAATAAATATTTCCTAACTTTCATTGTTGATAATAAATATTTGTTGGTTTTCGTGATCTAAATACTATTTTGGATCAGTTTAGGGCTTCATCTGACTCACGGTTATTCTCACCATCTCAATTAACGAATTATAATTTGTCTCGTGACAGGAAAAGGCGAGAATTCCAACCATCACAAAAATACTGCAAAGGGAAACTAGTGGCATATGCTCTAAGTATTGCAGAGAGCATTGATTCAACCTATTCTTTATGTTATTCTGAGGCAGTTTAGGCCTCTAATTCTAGCAAATGACTCATTGCTATGGAAGAAGAAATGGAATCACTTCAAAAGAACGAGACTTGTCGACTAGTTAAACCATCCATCGATAAGAAAATAGTTGGCTTCAAATGACACCAAGAAGAAGGAAGGTTCAAGTTCAAACGACACTAGGTACAAGGCAAGACTGGTCGTAAAGGGCTACAATCAAGAGGAGAGAGTTGATTTTCATGATGTTTTCTCTCTTGTTGTGAAACTTATGTCCATTCGGGCGCTTTTGGCTCTTTTTGCATCAAACAATCTTAAGTTAGAATAGTTAGATGTAAAGACTATTTTCCTTTACGTTGACCTTGTGGAAAACATATACATGCAAAAATCGAAAGGCTTTAGAACAAAGGTAAGGGAGATTATGTTTGCCTTCTACAAAAAATATTTTATGGTCTGAAGCAGTCTCCTCGATAGTGGTACAGAAAGTTCGATTACATCATTTTGAGTATTGGTTTTGCATGAAGTAAGTATGACAATTGTGAGTGTCGAAACCATTTTAAATTTGAAAAAAATGGGGCTCGACTTTTAAAAAATGAAAATTCTGGGATTCGCCACCAATCTTTTATTGAGGTGTGATCGAATCACCTTGAAAATAATTTTAGGTCTGCGAATTTTGAGAAAACAGGTTCGGGAGTCGGTTACATACGAGGAAGGATTAGCACCCTTGTGACGCCCAAAATTGGTACCGAATTGATTGTTTAATGGCTCAGTGTCGAAGTTTTAAAAAGATTTTAAAATACGATCCTTTTATCTTGAATAAAATGAATTGGATGATAAGGCTCACTGATTTCAAAGAAATAAATTATCCACTTAGTAAGTTAGAGTGCAACATTTCAAATCCTCAGAATTAAGTTTATCTTTTGACTTTTAAAACCTATGCATTTTGAGAAGGATATCTGATTATTTGGGTCAAATGAGAAAATCAAAACCCAGTAAGTTAGAGCTTGATTTCACAAAATTCCTAAACATCGAATATTGCCTTTATTTTTATTTTTTGGAAAAAATCCTCATCTTGAGAAAACAACATGTCATATCCAATGCGTTAGGACACAACGTATCGAATTCCCGAGAATGAGTTTTTTTTATTCGTATGCTTTGATTAAAGAATAATCTCGGTTATTTAGATTCGACGAGAAAAATTGGAACCCAATACGTTAGGGCTCAAATCTTTCAAGGATCCCAAATACCGAACTTTGTGTTATTTTTGAAAAACTTTTTGAATAAAACTGCTCTTGATACTCGAGTGATATTAAACGTAATTTTTTAAACAAATGAAAACAATGGAATAATAACGTACAACGTGAGGCGATAATTCGTAAATCTATATGTTAATGAACACAAATAATCCATAAATACCAATAAACAAATACCATACACATAAAGGCAATAATCTCACATCACATGTAAATATCAACATTAGTAATTAAAACCTAATAATAATAATAAACTAAGAAACAAGCAAATTAACACAAACACCAACCCAATGTACAAGTTTTGAAATAACCAAAAAACATGAAAGAAAGGAAATTGTAAACCAATAAAGTGTAGGTATAAAAATTTTAAAATAAATAATATGCAAGAAAATTTAAAATAGATAAAAGATGGAGTTAAAAATATATATATTATGTGAAACAAAAATATCTAAATAAATCTTAAAGTAAATATTACAAATGAGGAAAATCCAAATAAGTAATATATAAAATAGTAATATCTATATATATGTTAATCTAAATAAATAATACATACATGATAATACATGTAAAAAGTTGAAATGGGTGAAATATAATAAAGTAGGTTTTTAAAAGAGATAAATTATATATATGAGAATAAGTAAAAATAGAATAATATGGGATTAATAATATATCACAAATGGTATATAAATAATATTAAATTTACATAAAATATATAGAATAATACATAATAAATTTGAAGAATGATACATGAAAACTTAAAATAATTATATGATAAATTTAAAATAATAATATGTGATAAATTTAAACAACATTCATAAAGGATTTAAAATAATATTAAGCACAAATATAAAAATAAGGTTAGATTTAAAAATTAAATATATCAAAAAATAATGAAATATAAATACTTAAATAAATTAAAAAAGAGAAAATTAAATCAAGCTAATAAGGATTAAATTGGTTTTAAAACAAAATCAGAAAGAAAAAAGCGAAAAAAAATAAAATTGAAGGACAAAAATGCAGTGCGCGAATAACATGGGGGACTAATTGGGAAATATTCCCTATCCTCCCAAAACGCAGCTCTGCGATATGGACTAAAATGAAGCAAAAGATAAATGATAGGCCAAATTTAAAAGAAGTGAAAGAATTGATCCGGATGCACTATAAAAGCAGGAGGACCATTTGCGAAAATATCCCATTGAAGCGAAAACACGCGGATCCTTCCCCTGGGTCGGGTCACCGCGTGGGTCACTGAGGCTAAAACGGCGCCGTTTTCGGAGCTATTGAAATACTTAAAAAAAGACAAAAAATATTTATCTTTTTATTTTCAAAAAAATCTCTCTCGGCCTCCCTTCCCACAATAGGCCTAGGCTTTCAGCCATGGTCGCCATCGTGGCTTCGCCGTGGAACCGCAGCGTCTAGCGGCCAGCATCGCACGAAAGGGGCTATTTTGAGCCTGCCCTTTGAGCCCTATTCCAATGGCGAATCCTTCAGGCCCGAAGTCTGAAGGAAACGAGAGACCCGTGCCCTCCCTCGGTCCAATCTCCGCGGCCACAAAGGGCTTCCGGTGAGGGTATCAGTAGGGCGATTCTGGGTAAGTCTCTCCTCCCCCTCTCATTTGTTGTTTTCTTTTTATTTAACAGATTCATAAAACAAAATAAAAATAAAAATAAAATAAAATAAAAAACGACGAGTAAATAGATCGAAAAAAATCAACCACTGTTGTTCTTATTTCCGATATTCTAAGATGTGTCCCCTAAAATACATGCCCTTGTTCGGGATTTATAAAAAAATGCAAAATGCTCTTCTCTCCTCTTCTCTCTGTCTAGTGCTGTTGTTCGTTTTACAGGTACGGAGGATGTACGAGCTGTGGACGTGGCGCAGCGCGTGGAGGCGTGGTATGGTTGCTGCGGCGCTGGGAATTTCTGGAAACCCTAGGAGTTTTCTGTTTCAGATTTTTCTTGTTGGGCTGCTTCGTGATTGGGCCAGGGTCTAGGCAAAGTGGGGTTAAATTTGGTTGGGCCACTTGGGCCTATGTATTTGGACTGTTATTTTATTTGTGCAACGGGTCGGGCAAATATTGGTTATTACAGTGAGTATTTACAATGTTTGCATGATAATTCATTCATATATTTGTTACTTTATGTTGATGATATGTTGATAACAACTAAAGATCCGTTAGAAATTAAACACCTTAAAACCATGCTTAATTCTAAATTCGAAATGAAGGATTTAGGTCCAGCAATGAAAATTTAGGGGATAGAAATTTTAAAGGATAGATGTTCCGGGGAAATTATTTTTGTCGCAACAAAGGTACATCAAGAAGATCCTTATACGATTTGAGATATAAGACTTAAAATTGGTAATAACTCTCTTAGCTGTACATTTTAAACTCTCAATTTTAAATTCCCCTTAGAATGAGGAATAAGGAAGGTACATGTCAAAAGTACATTACTCGAGCTCAAGCAGAAGTTTAATATATACAATGGTATGCACTTGCCCCAATATTTCACATGTTGTTAGTGTTGTTAGTAGATACATGGCAAAACCGGGTGAGTTACACTAACATGCCGTCAAGTGGAGTTTTAGAAATTTGCAAGATACTTCAAATATATGCTTAGAGTTTGGAAGAAGCCAAAAGGTTTTAGTCAAATATGTTTATTCAGATTATGCAGAAGACTTAAATTGAAAGAGGTCTCTTAAATGTTATCTATTTGATTTCGAAAATTGTGCCATTACCTAAAAAGCTACACTTCAATCTACAATAGCCTTATCGACTACTGAAGCATAATACATAGCAATCACTGAAGCTATAAAGGAAGCAATTTGGTTAAGAGGCCTGTTTTACGAACTAGTTAATGAGAAAGGGGCAACTGTCGTATATTGTGATAGTCAAAGTGTCATACAGCTCACCAAAAATCAAATGTATCACGAAAGGACAAAATACATAATTTGTTATCACTTTGTTCGAAAAGTGATCATTCAAAGGGATGTTCATATTCATAAAATTAAAATAGAACACAATCCGACTAACATGTTGACAAAGATCCAATTAGGCCCGTAATAGGGTTTGGCAAGGGAGTTAGGTGAAATACAAGTCAAGGTGGAGATTTGTAGAAATATGCCTCACATTTCAACCAAATTAGAGAGTGACGTCGCAACAAGGGAAGACTCTTCGCCTCGACATTATTACTAGAAGAAGACTTTCGTCCTAACGACAGAACCGGTCTTCGTCTCGATGACCAAACACCACGCCACTATGTGGCGACGTGTTCATCAAGTTTCTTAGCTTTCTTCTCTCAGTTAAACTCAATTTTAGTTTCTCACTTGAACTTTGGTTAACCTTGGGATATTCTATTCATAAAATATATGAATTTCAGCTTATAAATAGGCCATAGTTACCCTAGATTTACACACAAACAATATGCAGATTGAGAGAGTTCTATGTTCTGAGTTTGAAGGGTTTTCTATCGGGATTTTGAGGTTTTCTTTTGAATCTCTCCACTTTTGTATTCGTTTTATATATTAGTGACATCTTCTTTTGCCTGTGGTTTTTTATCTTCTTTTAAGGAGTTTTTCCACGTAAAATGTGTGTTCGATCTTTTCAATTTCTTTACTTATTTTACTTGTTCGTTGCTTATACGAGTTTATCCCCAACAATATGACACCAAGTTGTGGGTGAAGGAAAAAAAAAGGTAAAAAAAAATCTCTCCCATTTATCTCAATTTTAAATTTGAGCAAATTGGTCACTCTAAAAATATCAAAACAATTTAATATCTGTCAATTTTGAAAATGAGTGATTAAGGACAATTAATCACGAAGTTAATATTTTCCATCAATTGTACATGATTTTGATTGGTATAATAATATATTTAACTCTCAAAGTTCACATATTACATCAATTTGGTTCTAATTTAACCAATTTATCCCCTAGCATTTGTGTAAATGTGTAAATGTTGAAATTTGAATTTGTTGAAATTTTTAGAATTAAGGCCAAAATGAAAAAATATGTAAACATTAAAAGCTAAATTTGTTACTATACTAATCAAAATTATGTACAATTGATAGAAGACAATAACACCGTAATTAATTGTTCTTAGTTGTTCACTTTCAAAATTGTCAGAATTAAATTACTCCTAATTTTTAATAAAATCAATTTACTTAATTTCAAAATTAAAAGGAATGAAGAGATTTTTTACCTACAAAAAAACCTATAAAAATTAACATATTAAGCCACACCCATAAAATCTTGAACTTCATGACTTAACCATCAATCTATTTTTGACATTTTTCATGTTTTAGTTTCAGAATATATAAATATCAAAATTTTTTAATATTTTTAATTTAACTTTTTTCAATTAAGTTGATGTTCAATTAATTTATGCTATCAACTCCATAAGGGATTTTATAAGTAGTATATATATACATGTTTTTGCATGCGATGCATGAATTGATTGTGTATATTAATTAACATATATTATATTTATTTGTTAAAAATTGGTACAAAATTTCATCAATACTATGTTTGAGAAAGTAAAAGCACTATAATATAATGTTACGTTCGATAGGAATATTATATTTTACACATGTTTTAGTATATAGGTTAGCAATAAACTAATTCAATGGATAATATTTAACCAATTCGATAACTTATTTTTAGCAAAAAAAAAAAGAAAAATTTTCACTTATTTTGAAGTGATATTATTTATTACAAGAGTTATTCGTTATGTTTCTATTTTAAGTTTAAAATTGTATTAACTATTCTATATTTTATGTTTAATTATTGTAATACATGCGTAATAAATAATTTTTTCTCAAACAAACGCAAATGTTTAATTTTAAAATTTATATTATGATCAATATATATTAGGACAAAAAATTAATTCTCTTTCATATTAAATACATTTATATTTTGATATTAATTATGATACATGGATTTTTTTTACATATTAAATATAATTTTTCAATTTTATGTAGCTATTATTAGGGTACCTCCACCACACTCGACAATAGGTGCTGATAGGATTATCTGGGGAGGTACATCGATAGGTTCTTTTTTGGTTAAAAGTGCATATGGGGAAATCCGGGAAAATTCCTGGAAGCCGAAGGAAGTTGTGTGGAAGATCCCTTGGAAGTTTCAAGGACCACAAAAGGGTTAGGTCTTTTGTTTGGCTTGCTTTCAAGCAGAGGTTGCTCTCTAATATGGAAAGAGTTCGATGAGGTATCGGCCATAACTCGGTGTGTGGGGTTTGTGGGCATATCACTGAGGATATGTTGCATGCTATTGGGGATTGTCCTACTGCAATGGATATTTGGAACCTTTTAATTCCTATTGATCAAATTGTTAGCTTTTATTCAGGTAATTTACAAGAATGGATCACATCAAACCTGCAGAATAGGCATGACTTGGGATTTGGAGAGGTCTAATGAAAGTGCTTTTTTGAGATTCTCATATGGCGTATATGGAAAAATCACAATCTCTTTATTTTTCAAGGTTCGTCTTGGATCAGCAATGACACTATTAAGGTCTAATATAGCTGGGCCAAACAATTTATGATAATGGTTAGGGGTCCAACGAATTCGCTTTAGGCTCTGACTTAATGCTCCAATTTGCCTGGAAACTGGGTTTACTTGAATACTGATGGTTTCGTTAGGCGTGAGGATGGTTCTGCTTTAGCAGAATTGTGCGAGACCGAAATAAGAAGTGAATCTTTGGCTTTACCAGATTCTTGGGGAGTTGTTCAATGTTCGAGGCTGAATTGTGGGGCATATTAGATCGCTTAAGCATCTTGGTTGATCGAGGGTATGATAATGTATTGGTTCAGACAGATAGCCTTGAAGTGGCTAATGCCATAAATGAGTGATTTACAGGAGGATCTAACTTTGCTTTGATTAGGAGGATTATTCAGTTGTTTTCTCGGATTCAACATTAGAGTATTTGCCATATCCGTAAAGAAGAGAACTAAGAAGCTGATAGACTGGTCAAGTTGGTTCACTTGGATAGTCAATGATTACAAGTTTTCGAAGTCTCCCCATTTAGGGGATTGCATTTTGTGATGTAATTTTTTTTATTCTTCTTTGTCACAAAATATATATAATTTTTCAATTTTATGTAGCTATTATTAAATGTGATACACAAATGTATATTATTGTAAATATGTAAACTAATTATAGTAAATGTATATTAAGTAATTATGATTAATTATATTATGTGAACTAATTATGGTTAATATATATTAATTGATTATGGTGAATTTATATTAGATAAACTAATTATGGTAAATCTGTATCAAGTAATTAACTGTTTACTAAATATGTTTAAACATTAATGTAGGTTCTAACTAAAATACATATTAACTTAATTATGGTAAATATTATGCATAATAGTGGTTCCCATTACTATTTTAATATATAATTGATGATGTGTCAACCAACTAGAGATGTCAATTATCATCATTTTAGACATGCCATATAGGATATTTTCCTTCTTTGCTTCAATATCTTACTTTCAAAGAATGGTCCAATTATGAGTTCCATCCTTTTATTTTATGAAAATTAATAAGTTAGTCCCACAATTTTAATTTGTCAAAATTTAATCTTTGTACATTACGAAAATTAAAAAATTAGTTTAGTTGTTGGTAAATACATGAAGTTGAACCACTATTTTTTGCTAATTTGTTCGGTATAGATTGTTGAATTTTTATTTTAACTATTTTGTGCATATGAATTAAAAAATCGATGATTTTAAGGTTAACAATTCAAAGGCAATATTTAATAGTGTTACCTAATGAGACTAACTTATTAGTTTTTGTACAGCAAATTAAAATATAAGAATTAAGTCAACAACCTCTTAACCCAATGGAAATAAATATTATGTTACAAGCATAAGAGCTTGGATTTGATCCCATGTAACCTCGTTCCCCTTATGTAATTATATAAAAAGAGGACTAAAATGTCAATTTCAGTAAAATAGAGGGATGCATTTCATGATTAGACATTTCAATCACTGATAAGCTATACAAATACAGAGATCCTTTGACTTCGAGACTCACTTTAGAACACCACACCGGAGGAGCTTTAATTAGTTGCCTGTTTCTTCCCTTGTTTTTCTGTTTGAACAATCCAATCTAATCTATGTTCCGTTTTTGATGTTCAAAATTTAATTTGTGTTTACTTGTAACTATTGAATCTCTATCGTTACACACCCACAAAACGCACCTCTAAAAGGTTATAAGAAAAAGAAAAAAAAACCCAAACCACCAGCGTTTCAAGGAGGAAAATTAATGGAAGAGCTAAAGTCACGGCCTGCTAATTCTTCCCCTCTCACCCCACTAGGCTTCTTAGACAGAGCAGCCACCGTGTACGGTGATTGCACCTCCATCATCCACAACAATACTTCCTACACTTGGTCTGAAACCCACCGGCGATGTCTCCAGTTAGCTTCTTCCCTCTCCTCTACCGGCATCAAAACGGGCCACGTCGTTTCCGTTTTAGCCCCCAACATCCCAGCAATGTACGAGCTTCATTTCGCTGTTCCCATGTCTGGTGCTGTACTAAACAGCATCAACACCCGCCTTGATGCCCGCACTGTCTCCATCCTCCTATGTCACAGTGAATCAAAGCTCCTCTTTGTCGATACCCTTTCTCAGTCTCTGGCCTTGGAAGCCATCTCTTTGTTTCCTCCCAACGAAAACCCCCCACTTCTGGTCTTAATCAAAGATGATGAGGATGATGGTGTGAGTTCCACCATTGACTCTCGCTTCTGTTGCACGTATGAGAGTCTGGTGGAGAAAGGCAACCCTGGTTTCAAGTGGATTCGGCCTGAAAGTGAGTGGAATCCGATTGTTTTGAACTATACATCAGGTACCACCTCGTCTCCTAAAGGAGTGGTTCATTGCCACAGGGCAGTTTTCACCAACACCGTTGATTCTTTAATCCATTGGGAAGTTCCAAAACAACCTGTTTACTTATGGACACTCCCAATGTTTCATGCTAATGGGTGGAGTTTCACTTGGGGGATGGCTGCCGTCGGTGGAACTAATATTTGCGTTCGAAAATTCGACGCCCGAATCATCTATAGTTTGATCAGAAAACATGGCGTCACTCATATGTGTGGAGCCCCCGTGGTGCTTAACATGTTATCAAATTCTCCTGAAACTAAACCTCTCCAAAATCCAGTCCAAATCCTCACCGCTGGAGCTCCACCGCCAGCAGCGGTTCTTTCCAGGACCGAGTCACTCGGTTTCATAGTGAGTCACGGGTACGGGTTAACCGAAACGGGAGGACTGGTTGTTTCTTGTGCTTGGAAAAGGGAATGGAACAAGTTTCCATTGGCGGAGAGGGCGAGGCTGAAAGCGAGACAAGGAGTGAGAACTCTGACTGTGACGGAAGCGGACATAGTGGATCCCGAGTCAGGACTGAGTGTAAAGCGAGACGGGTCAAGCCTTGGGGAAATCGTTTTGAGAGGTCCTTGTATCATGTTGGGTTATCTAAAGGACCCAAATGCCACATCCAAGTGCTTGAAAGAAGACGGCTGGTTTTACACCGGAGATGTTGGGGTGATCCACCCTGATGGATATATGGAAATCAAAGATCGTTCAAAGGATGTTATAATTAGCGGCGGGGAGAATCTGAGCAGTGTTGAAGTTGAATCCATTTTGTACACTCACCCAGCAATCAATGAAGCAGCGGTGGTGGCTAGGCCGGATGAGTATTGGGGAGAGACTCCTTGTGCTTTTGTGAGCTTGAAAGCTGAGTTAACTCGGAAACCCAGTGAGATTGAGATTATGGAGTACTGTAGAGCCAAGTTGCCACACTACATGGTGCCCAAAACGGTGGTGTTTAAGGATGAATTACCCAAGACTTCAACGGGGAAGATTCTCAAGTTTGTTCTGAGGGAAATTGCAAAGGGAATGGGTTCATCTTCCACTCGGGTGAGTAGAATGTGAACTGAGTCGAATCGCGTTTTGCATGATTGTCTGTGTCAGCAAGGTAAAGATTGGATTGTCGTTTCGATCAGAACTAGTTAAAAAACAGTAAACTATGTATTATGTAAGCAATTTATATGATTGGCTCAAAACTAGTTACTAGATGAGACATGCCGAATTTAACTAGTAGTAGTGAATAATATGGTCGTATTTCAGATTTGGAAATGCTATCTCATGTGTATTGTTTGGCTAACCTTCAACACTATAAATTGGAATTCAATAATACATATATAAATAACTAATATACTAGGCACCGGTGTAGTAACAAATAATTTTCGTTGTTAAATCTCTCTATTAACATTAAGTTACCTGCTTTACAAATAGAGCCATTTTGTTCTGTTTGGCTGCAATTGATATCATAATAATTTAATTGAATAAATATTAAAATATTTTGTGGTATTATTTTAAAAATATTTTTATCATTTTATATACAAAATTCTACGCACGTACAAAAGTTTGATCATAGATTTTTTGCACTTACACTTTACTTCTCAATGAAATCTCATTTGTTATTTATATAATTTTATTTTTCATCATAATTCATATTTCTACAACTCTTTTATTTGCCGGGCTGAAACGAAGAGTTTGAAATATTTGAACCGCTCGGGCCTTCTAAAATTTTATTGATTTGATTTTATTCAAATTGATTTAAAGGTTCTTTTAATGCAGATTTATATCTTTATTCATAAAATTTTTTAAAATTCCTCCCTATTGAATGCCTATAAAAGGCTAAAGAATACTGCAGACTTATTTAGAGACAAATAACAAACTTATTTCACTCTAAAAAATTCTTTTTTTTTTCTCTCCAAATTTTCATACATTTCGGTGATAGAAGAAAGCAAGGTTTGTTTGTTGATCACTGTAGATGTGTTATTGTCGTGATCATTTTGTTGTTGTATCCTGGGAGATAGACGACCAACATTTCTCCAAGTACCACAGGAGCAGTCGAATCTGTCTTAAAAAAACTGTTAAATAAACAAGATATTGAAAAACCATAAATCGAATAAGGGAATCGAGTTTTACTAGATGTTGAGGCTATTTTCACAGTTTCCTTAAGACATATTCAACCACTCCTATAGTATTTGGAGAAACGTTAGTCGTCTGTCTTCTAGGATACAACAACAAAATGATGACGGCAGTAATACTTCTGCAGTGATCAATGAACAAACATTGGCTTCTATCACCGAATGGTTCGCTAACATGTTTTGTCCTACAGTTTCTTCCTTTGTTCTTCGATTGTGTGTTTGGGTAAGTTAATTGAAACAACCCAACGGGAACCAAGTACTAATGTCGTGTGTGTTTTGGATTTTTTAAGAAAAGTAATAATAATAATAATAATAATAATAATAATAATAATAATAATTTATTGTTAAGAAGAGATGAAGTTTTGCAAGAAATATCAAGAATACATGCAGGGACAACAGAAGAAACTACCTGGTGTTGGTTTCAAGAAGATTTTGAAGAACTGTAGAAGAGAATTTCAGTCCAAGAATGACGTCCATGGTGTTCTTCATAACCAAACTTGTCCCCAGCATTGTCCAGGTATATATATATATATTGATTATATGAATTGGGTTTCTTGGGAATAAGAACGGGTTTTTATGCCTGAAGAAAAGCTACAAGTTCTTGGTATATCTGATGTATTTATAATCTGATTTTGGGTTTATGACCTTTGTTCTAACGTGTATAAAATTATGATTTGCTTATACTTTTGGTGGAAATTAATGTCCAGTTTCCCTATTAATTGATTACATTTTTTTTAATAGTTTAATGACTTATATGAAAAATTTTAAATAATTCAATAATCAAAACTAAAATTTATCCATAATTTAGAAATTAATTGTGTAGTTTACACTTGATTGAAATTGATGTATTGAAGGCAACAGGACGATATCTACATTTTCACCCAAAAGATGCAAGTGCTTTTACGACCATCACTAATGGCAGTCCTACCAAACTGCTATTGTCTTCCTCCATTAAAAGGAGAGGATGGAACACCGTACTTTATCTTATACTTATTTCCCATTTTCTTTTATGGGAAGAACAAGAAGAAACAATATGTTGTTTACTAACATTTATGGTTTTACTTGCCTCCCTTCATGAACCAATAAATCGCACGAGGCTTAGGAAATTATTAAACGGGCTCTTTTATTATAAAACAGGAATAGGAATAAATTATTCTCAACTGAAAATACTTAACAACCTTAAGGAGGAGAGGACGAGACAGAGGAGAATGATAGAATTTTTAAGGTTTATTGAGAATGAAAGTAAACCATGATATATATAGGATTTTTACTTACTAAAAATAGCAAAGGTAAGTGGATTTAACTTAACCAAAAATAGTTTAAAAAATGCCTTACACTACACTGACTATTAGGGGCCAATTCTCACATGCATGAGTCAACCCTCTCAACTTGGTTCTTACTAGCCCAATAAAGCACAATCCCTTATAAACAAAGGTCTTTTTCTTATGGAATGTGAGATTTGGCTCTTTTGTAATACCTCAATTTTTCCAACAATTGCTCACATATTTCAAAAGATCCAAGGTTAAAATTTTGTTGAGTATCTTCTATTTAGATATAATGCATCGAATCTGGCGCCTTTTGGACTATGAACCAAAACTAGAAAGAATGAGAAATGATTTACAAAATAAGATTGGGATCTAGTGTCCCTAGTGTAATGATTACGTCTATATATTTGTGTTTTTTTTGAGCAAATTGGTTTGATAAACTCCATCATCATTATTAATATATTTTGTATAATGTCCTTAAATGGTTTTTGCACGCAAAACAAAATAAAAACAAATATTAGCTCATTAATTATCCATCGTTTAGAAAATACTAAGCTACATGTTGTGGTCAGATCATAATGCAAGAAGATAACTTGTGTTAATAGATGATCTAATTAAGTTCATAGTTTAATCAAAATTCAGCAAGTCAATTGTTGTCTATCACGTCCAAATAGGGACATATCATATCCTAAGTATTGGAGCGGATGATTCCCAAAAGATAGAGACATAGATATGATTGATTGGACTGACAATACATTAAATAAGACCTAAGTAGAGTAAATCCTAGATCCATTTATGGATTTAGTTACTTGTAACAATTAGGGCTATGTTTACATGACTCGTATACTTTGATTTATGATAGCTTGAGTTCAATTGGTAATAGAGCCAAATGTTGGTACATTTGGTTTATGACTTCTTCATGGCATAGATTCACCTACGATAGTGGAATTCATAGCCCCAAAAAAGGGTAGATGATATCTTCTCATCAGCATTACATGATAGATGGAAATGTAACGTGGCCACGAGTCATTTATCTTCTCATCGGCATTACATGATAGATGAAAAAGTAACATTGACATTAAATGATTTAATTACTATTTGTTAGTAATTGGCTTTTTAATGAAGGAAGATGTAATGGTTACCATGAGAAAAATAAGATCATATTGGGAGAATGAATTTTATCCCAAAGAGATTAAGAATGTCCTATGAAGGTAACACACATATGACAAGGTCATTAGACAAGCACTTGATATAGTAGTTTTTGTAATAGTATATAATAGGGAGAGCATAATCATGGTACTTTAGTGGAATGACTACATGACTAAATAATGTTGTAATTAATAGATGAAGAGTCGGAACTTAATTACAAATTATTTGAGCCCTAATTGTATATGTCCAATCGGTCCTTCTACTAGCTTGACATAACATTGATTATTTGCATTAATCGATGATATGAAAATGTGAAACGATAAACTAGAGAAATAGATTGCATGTTCACTATCCGCAGTGAATGCATTTTCTCTTTATGAACAAGAGATGACCTAGTAATTAATTAAATTCTTCAAATTATTATTTAATTAATTTATAATTAATAATTGAAGTTCAAAGTGGAAATTAAATTAATAAAGTCATCATAGTTTCATGAGAAAAGTTAATTAAATTGATTATTTATGCATAGATTCTAGTATAGTAAAGTCGACATGACTTTAACGAATTAGAATTGGATTGAGAAAATAATTGAATTAAATAAATAAATAAATAATATTTTGGGTATAATAAATATATTTATTGGGTTGGATAAATTACATGACTTGGTTTAAAGATTGGAGCATTAAATTATACAAGTTTATCCATAATGAGAGTTAGTTTTCCTATTAAAATATTATTATTTAGTTTATACCTTGTTCGAATAAAACTTTTGTTTTCTCTATAAATAGAAACTAATAGCTAGGTCAAATAGACACTAAATATATGTTGATATTCTTTCAAAATATAGTCAAGTTATTTTACCAAAAATCAATTCTATATTTGGATAGAGTTCACCTTCAATTTCTAGCTCTTAAGAGTTTCACTAAAGTTTTTATTTAATTGTGAATTGAGCCTACACTTTAGCAAATCGAGTTTGAGATTAGTGAAGAAGATCAAGTGGTTAAAACTCGGGAAAGAAGAAGTTTTCCTAATCTAAAAACACAGGTATAGTTCAAGTAATAGGTTTATTGCTATAAATATCTCAACTAGTTAATTTTAAAAAAGAAAATTTTTAAAATTTTGTTCTGCTTTCACTGTTTTCAAATTGATTTTCCAAAAAATAATTGGTGAAAAATAAATTTCTTATAAGCCAAGAATTCTTGGCATGAATTAAAATTGTCATCAATCACATTATACTTATAATATTGTTGTTTGACGCAGTTGCGCACTAATGGGCAGTGAATGTACGTAGTTTTTCATGAGTGCTCTAGAGGTTTTGCAATAAGTCTTATAGAAGTGGCCCCACTTCACTCTCATATAGGTCAATCCATCAAGTGTATTAATAGATTAATACACGACCGCCACAAAATGTTTGAGCGTTTGGACTAGAAATACTACAGCAACAATATATATAATCAAGCAGGGGTGTCTGCAAGCACACGGGTGAAATTGTAATATAGTTTATTTGCAATAAAACAGTTGGTAAGTATTCCGAGAATCGTATCCAAGGGATTCTCGATTAGAGAAAATCACTATTAATTTAATTATAAAAAATAAATACTAATCTATTTGAGTTACGAATTAGTAGTGTAAATCCAAAACAATAATAAAATTAATTAATTACTTTAGCCTAAACTCAAACTAACCTTAAACTAAAATTACTGAAAAGAAATTAACAATCAACGAAATTTCAAATAAGAGGCAGAAGATTAAATCACTTCAGTGGTTGTAATTAACTATAGAACTCAGGTTTTAGTGAATTCACTAATAACTAACCAATTATTACCTCTCGTGTAACACCCTTCACCTGGTCTGGTCGTCAGACCCGAGTTATGGGATATTACCACAATAATTGGAACTGAAAATTTTAAAATAAATTGTGTAACAACCATTTATATCACATTCATAATCATATATTGTCATTCAAATTGAAACCGAGACTAAATTGAGCTTACAAAAGTTGTTTTGGTGACATAGGCATGAATTAGGACCAAATTACAAAGGTTTGAAAGTTTGGACTCCATTCAAGATGCCATAAATTGTCTTTCAACATTGCGATGAGAAAAATTTCACATTGAGATGATGACCCTATTTTTTATAAAATGTGGCCATTTGGTACCTATTTTTTGCGAAGACAAAATAATGGTTTAAATGGTACATATTTGTCCATTTAAAACTGTATAAAATCAAATTAAACACATACCAAAGCTTCCATTTACCAACCACAGCATCATTCAAGCTATTTCACATGAATTTGAAAACTTACTAAGCATAACTACCTATGTATTCTCCAACAATTTAAACATAGTTCATCATTTACATTTACATTCCAAACTCAACAAAATTAAATTCAAAATGTAACACCTAGTATTAGCGGGTCCTGAGTTTAGGTGAGCAACCCTAAGTAATTAGAGTGGTGTGATCCTATTTGCCCAATCGATGGTTTTGGCAGATAGAACGGACACATAGTTAATGATAGAGTATCATAAAAAGATTATTCTGTGAATGGTTTGAGTCGTAAAGAAGACAAGATTAGTAAGTGTGTCAAGGGTATCGCCAAAGGTAAGGTACGCCTAGTTTGTCTAGTTATGGTGCACATTATGTTTTAACGAGATGGTCAATAATGAACGAAGGGATAAATCAAGGATATGTAAAGATTTTGGATTCTTGTATACGTTTCTTTACTGAAGTAAGCCACTAATAAAGGCAGTTTTGAAAGTTGCTGGCACGTGTAAAGTTCCACTATGAGAACATGGGCTTTACATATATATTGATGTGAGCTTTATAAGAAATGGGGAGCTATCTTCTTCCTTCTATTTGAAAATACCATTGCTAACTTTGAAGCTGATCAATGATCTTTCTTGCTAAGCTGAAACTAAGAATCAAAGTTCATGCAGAAGGTTGTTCCATATCCTGGGTATGTATTTTGGACTTGCATGTTGACTTCTAAAAGAGTAAATCTACTTTGAAGGTATGAACAATATGTGAGGAAGTAAGGTTTTTGCATGGGGGATTATCTTGGGTTTAGATGACTATACAAGTCATATGAATGATATCCCTATGTCTTATAAGCAATGAATTGCTGATATTTCGTGATGGGTGTTTGGATTTGGAGATCAAGTTGTTGTTCATGGGTGTAAGGTGAGTCCCTAAGTTGACTATTGTATATGTCTACTAGTTTATTCTAGATACTTTTGTGAAGAATCGTATGAACTATGAACTAAGTTTAGAAAAGGATTGTACGATAAGTATGCTCATATATAAATGTTGGATAAGATTTGCATGTATAGTTTGTATGAAACTGAAAAGTATAAAGTATGTGATAAGAAATCTGGAGTAAAAGATATAACTATAAGCGCATGTCTAGGATGTGCAAGATGAGATGTATGTTAAGTTTGGTGCTAATGCATGAAAGGGTTGTTAACTAAGTTTGTGTCTGTTCATCGTGGTGGAGTCTAATAGGGGTCAGTCTGGACTTTAAACATGATTTTTGAAAGGAAAATTCCATGGCCATGTCGCCATATTATGTAAGAATATAGCTGGGCTATGGTATCATAAGGAAAAGAACTAAAAAAAGGTGGTTACCCAAAAAGGATTCTCTATGTAACCCAAGTTGATGAGAGGCAAACCTGATGAAATGTAAGTCTAGGCGAGTCCCTATCATAAAAACGCCAAAAAAGGAAGCCTTCATGGCGATCTCTTAAAAAGGAAGCCTTTGTGGTGGTTTATGAAAAAGGAAGCCTTTGTGGAGATTTATGAATATGGAAGCCTTTATGGCAATCTATGAAAAAGGAAGCATTTGTGGTAATCTATGAAGGGAATGCCTTTGTGGTACACTTTAAAGAATTACCTTTTCGAAACCATCTAAAGGAAACGCCTCTGTAACAGACCCTAAGGAAAAGAAATGGCGTTCATGACGAACACTGAAGGAATGATAGTTGTAATGAACTTAGAAGGAAAAGCCCTTGTGGCATATCTTGTTACACCTTTGATGAGATATTCTAATGAGCTTCCTCTTTGGCAAGATTCGTATGAAATGTTATGGTATATCTTGTATGGTCTTAAGACAAGAACAAAGAAACTAGAATGCACCAAAGCATGTGGCAGATTTGAAGTATGGGTTAATTGGACTTGAAGAACAAATTTAAGTAAAGAGTATGTTTGGTAAATTGAATAAGGCTATTAGAAAAATGGTATTCTCTAGAATGGATCAAATCATATAATTAAAGAATGTATCTTCTATCTACGTACAAAATTATTCATGGATTTTGAAAAAACGATGAGTTAGAGTTTGTACGTAATAATAACAGTATTTTGTCTATATGGACCTCTAGAATGGGTATGGTTAAGGAATTACGAAAGTGTAGAGTGAAGAACGTGAGTAGTGTATCGAAGATGTGGAAAGTAAGACATGATTCCACAATCACGGGTGACATCTATAGTACAAAGAATGACATTCTAGGAAGATATTCGCTAGAGACAAGTTGAAGAACAAAGAACAATGAGATGGCGAATTGAATTACCAGATGTGAAATAGAAAAATGATTAAGGTAAATGGTTGTTTATCTCCCTAAGTTTTCATGAGCTTACCTCCATGCATTATGTTACAGGTAAGTTGATTTGGGTCTACGCCAAAGGGGACGCGAAATGATCAAAACAATGTTGTTAAATCAACCTTAAAACACCTTCTATCGGATTGATCAAAACAATGTTACCATATCTCAATTTCAAAATCCAAATCAATTAGTTCACGTACACTGATTTAGTGAGAAATGAGGGCGCGAAGGGTAGACGTCTCACTACTGGTCCGGAGCATTTAAGCCAGTTCCTAACACAATAAAATACTGAAAAATCAGTTACCAACCATCCATTTAAATCCTTAATTCAATCAACTAACACATTCCCTAATAACAAAGTCGAAACTATGCATTAAACCGAAAACAACTACACTTACGCTTCTTGATATGTCAGATCTAAGTTTCCAAATGAATGAAGATCGAATTTACCTAAATCATATATTTTAAAGGCTGATTAGGAAGTGATTTTATAGAGCTAAAATTTTTTGGAAATAAGTGGTAAAAATAATAAAAGTCGGCAGCCCCAAATGGTAGTTCTAGGAGTAACACACTACCAAAATTGGCCACAAAGAGAATTATTTTGAAAAGCACTAAAGAGACTCATTTTAGGGCTCAAAAGAATCTAACTTGAAAAATATAAGTAAATCAAGGCTTGAATCAATGTTTTAAATTGCAATTAGGTCTCAAAAAGAAAACCACAAAAAGAAAGGCTTTAGGGGCGCCAACCACCACCAATGGTAACAATTTTGGGGCTACTTTGGGAGCTTAATAAAAATAAATTTAAAGGATGGAAATTTATCATTCAAATCATTAAAATTTTTTAGAATTCTAGATCTAGAATAATAAGTCTTTTATGGAAAATTTTGATATTTAAAAAATATTGATTTGACTTAATATTTAAAAAATATTGATTTGACTTAATATTTAAAAAATATTATGACTTAATATTTAAAAAATATTGATTTGACGAGATTTCAAGATGACGGTATGGAAACCATTGTTAGCTACTTAACTAAAAATTAAGGTGAATGGAACCTCCGACCAGTCCTCGGACTATCGACCAATTTCAATCAAGCTATAATGTTTCCAATAGCTAAAATGTGGATGCAATTTATTTTCACTAGAATTACACCTCCTCTTACTATTTTTATTTTCAATACGTTTCGAGCTATTTCATTATATGGAATTTTACATAAGAAATAGATATGCACAGGGCAATGGATCTGACAAAGTACGAAGCGTTGTGTTAGTGGGCAGAAGGTCAGAATTTTCTTTCCCATCTCATGCCGGCACTTTGCAAGAGTGCAGAGGTTCCAATGTAAGAGACCAAACAGTTTAAGCATTCAACAAAGAGCTTAATAGGTGATTCTAAGTACACTGAATACGTAGAACTCAACTGAAAGAAAATAATATTTTTGAACCAAAGGAGAAAAGAAAAGATAGATGTCCCAGCCTCAAAAGAAAAGTAAAATCGACATCTGAACAATAAAGGAGCGAGAGTAGTAGGGCAAAAATTGACGGAATGATACGATGGATGGAAGAAATAGACCCTTGATTTGTTGGAAATCCTGCAGCAGATTAAACTAGTTTTCACATTTAAGAAGCTCAAATATAAGCATTTTTGTTATATTTTAGTTAAGTTTCGTCAACTTTACTTACCTTCAATAAAATGTGAAAATTGAGTCTTTAATTCACCCTAAGGGTCGAAGGAGCCTAAGGGAGAGCTAACGTACCCTATGAATGTGCAAAAGACCATTAGAAGGCATTTTAGACTGATATTGGATGCTATGTCACAACACAGGAAGCCCGATGTCGCAACATAGAGAGCATAATAGAGAGAGTACAAAGCTACTTTCGATGGATGCGACACAGGTCTTGGTGTGTCACGACATCAACTCTGGGACGAAAAATAAAGATGATACAGGGGCATTTTGGTTTGCACAATTGAACTTAAAGCCTAGGAACGTCAGCTGACCTAGGGTTAAGGATGACGACCATTTGAAGGCTATAAATAGGCTCATTTGGCACATGTTATTGACACTATTCCATTAGCTTAGATTCTTTCTTTAGATTTAGTTTTGCTTTCTTGCTTTCTTAGGTTTCCTAGAGTTTAGTTTATTTGTCCTTGTTTTATTTCAAGAGATCTGAAGTGTGAAGGAGATCAACTTCTATGGATTCACATTTATTATTAATATCAATTGTGCTTTTCTCAAACTCTCTACTTCAATGTATTTATTATGATGAATTCTTCAATCTATTCCATGTTGTTTATGAAATCCATGAGGAACTAATCCCTTATGGGGAAAAAGTGAGTGGATGTATGATCTGTTAACTGTTTTGTAAGGTTACTCAAGGAGTCAACTGTTTGGGAATGGAAGAACCTAAAACAAACCTTGGGCCTGGCGACCCTAGAAAGTCATCAAGGTGGGAATTAAACCAAAATTGGTATTGCCCATTCGTGAATATCTTCACCCCAAGCCTGTTCAGACTATGAGGTCAAAAGATAAGTTGTTCTTGCTGACTCGTTATGTTAGTGGAAGATCCTGCTAGGGTAGTGACTAGTTGATTGACGAGGAACCCGAAACAACAGTTGATGGGTATTACCAAAGCGAACT
This sequence comes from Gossypium raimondii, assembly GCF_025698545.1. NCBI lineage: Eukaryota > Viridiplantae > Streptophyta > Magnoliopsida > Malvales > Malvaceae > Gossypium > Gossypium raimondii. The sequence goes on along the minus strand of NC_068574.1, from coordinate 29,708,256 downwards.
AATCACCCATAATCGAGATTTGATTTACTCTACTATTTTATCTATTGATTTTTCTTTATTTTATGTTATTTTAGTATTATTATAAAATCCATAAAAACCTTTTTTTATGCTTTCATACTACAATTTATTTAAAGTACTAATTATATCTTTTAGTGTCTATGTTAGAATTGATCTAGCACTCGCCTCCCTTGGGTACGATCCTCGAAATACTCACCTACTTCGTTGTAACACTATATTACAACTCAACCCATATACTTGTGGATATGTGTTTGTCATTCTATATTTTATTTCAATATTCACACTCTGGATGTTAGTACGTTCAGAAGTGGTGAGGTTGTTGGCGCCATTGTTGGGGTGGCAACGTTACTAGGTTAATTTTAAATTTTGCATAGAAAAGAATAATTAGGAAATTTGTAGGTTATAGATACCGTTTTTTTATTGTTACTAATCCTCTCTTTCTAGTTTTATTGCATGACTCGTAGTAGGGGCACACCTATTGTAGAACCACCGATCCAGAAAGAATAATCTAAAAAACTATTGTTAGCAATGGTAGCAGCAGTAGATGCAAGATCCACCATCTGCTGCAAGTAACGTACCATGTAAAAATCCACTATTTGACCAAGTTGACGATAACGCCCTAGGAAACCCACCAGCACCACAACTTCCTACAAATGTACAGATTGCTCAAAACGAGAGAACTTTAACGGATTATGACTTACCGAGTGTTAATATGGTTCAAGAAAATATAGCAAGGCTGGTAATTACAGCTAATAATATTGAGATCAAACCGAAAATGAGTCAAATGATCCGTAACAATCTGTAGTTTAGGGGAACTATGACAGATGGCCCTAATCAGCATTTAAAACGGTTTCTCCAACTCTGTGATACTTTCAAATATAACGAGGTCACTAATGACACTATTCATCTTCGTCTATTCCCTTTTTCCTTGATTGATAACGCCTTTCCTTGGTTAGACTTGCAGGGACCAAGATCTATCACACCATGGGATGAACTCGTTGGAAAATTCTTACAAAAGTTCTTCTCGATTAGCAAGTTAGTTTAGCTTAGACAAGAGATTGTTGTCTTTAGTCAATTGGAGGGAGAATTTTTTTGTGAGGCGTGGGAACATTTCAAAATGTTGATTCAAAAATGCCGGCCCTGAGTGGACGCGACTGCAAGTATTTTATAATGGGTTGTATGCAAATGCACGATCTGGAAGATGGAAGAACTGAAGGAGCCTTTATGAAAAAAACATTCGAGGATGCATACGAAATCATTGAGAACATGGCACTAAACTCCTACCAATGATCAATTGAATGATTCACATATGGTCAAGAACTTGCTACAGTAAAATTTATCCAATAGGATGACAAATATCAACAGTTAGTTGATAGACTCAACCGTATCGAATCTACTTGTACACCGTCTATGCTTGGGGTAGACAAACCACTCTTCCACTATATCAACAGTTCGACCGATGATTTATATCACATCAGGAATAAGAGCGAAAACCCTTATTCGAATACAGATAATCCCTACTGGAGAGATCACTCAAATCTGAGATGGAGGGAAACAAATGAGTAGGTAATAATTTAAATAAAGTTAAAAACACTAATTACCAACCTCTTTATTTGCAAAACCCCATGATAGGGTCAACCCAAACGACCATAGTACATATGGTCAACGTCTGGATAGAATTGAGGGAGGAATGCAGTTAATGGAAACAGATGTCAAACAGGTGCAATCTGATTGTACCAACTCCATAAGAACATTGAATAAACTCGAGGATCAAATGAGCCAATTGATGAGCATGATGGGCGACATGAAAAGACAAATTGACACAAGTATTCCTAGCAATACAGAAGACAATCCACTGAGGGAAGGTAAAGAGCATGTCAAAGTGATAGCACTTCGATCAGGCAAAGTACTGAGTAGCCCAGAAAACCTTACTCCGGAGGTAGTTATGAAGAATACTAATGATCCTCAAGAGGAATTCCAAAAATCTGAAGAAGTACCAACGTCATAAGAGATAAAGGCATCATTGGCTGAATCAGAAAAAGAAACACCTAAAAATGCCGAAATCATAAAAATCCCAATCCCGTGAGACTTGAAGAAAACCTAAGAGGGATGAGGACGATTTTGCAAGTTTCTTGAACCTATTTAAAACACTAAATGTTAATCTACCTTTAATTGAGTTAATTGAGAAGGTTCCCAAGTAGGCCAAGTTTTTAAAGGAAATAATGGTGAGGCATAAGAAAATTAAGGTAGGTGAACAACTTAACTTAAGCGCTTCTTGTAGTGTAATTATTTCAAGACAGGTGCCTCAAAAATTGAAAGACCTGAGAAGTTTTACTATTCTCATAGGGATGGGGAGAATTCATTTTAATAGAGCTCTATATGATTTAGGAGCTAGTATTAATGTAATGCCTCCATCGATTTTTGAAAAACTCAGATTAGAGGATCTAAAAACTACTCAGTTAACATTACAGTTGGCTGACAGGTCTTCGGTACATCCAAAAGGGGTATTAAAAGATGTGTTAGTCAAAGTGTGAAGTTTTATTATCCCTGCATATTTTGTGGTATTTGAAAAAGATCGTGAGGTATCGATCTTATTAGGTAGACCTTTCCTGGCCACTTCTAGGTCGACCATTGATTTGGAGAAAAATGAATTAACGAGGAAAATCAATGGTGAGACAAAAACATTTAAATGTGGTCAGCAATCGAACGAGGAGAGAAAGTTAGGGGAATAATGCAAAGAGTTATATGTTTCTAACAATCCCGAGTCAAGGGAGAAACTTCCTTTTATGAATACACAAAGAATAAATAGGTTAAAGGAAAGAGAGAAGTTAGTAAGAGTGGAATGGCAAGACGGGTGATGGACTAATACTGATAGAATAAAAGAGTTGCCCATATGTGAATTGATGATACTCCCAGATGAATCCGGGAGTAAAACTTAACAATTATTTGAATTGTTACTTAACTTTTGTAATTTTTTGTATATTTAACTAACCACATAGTTTAGATGTTAACTTTGATTTGATATATGTTTATTTTGACATCAAGGCATTTTCAAGATGGGAAGTTGGGCCAACCTTTTGTGTAGAATACAAGAATTGAAGAAACCAACTCGACGTCGCGACACCACACTCTTATGTTGCGACATGGAGAGTAGTCTCCCCAAATCTCCAAAATCAAAGATGTGTCATGACACGAAATCCCTGTGTTGCGACAACGGTAAGCTTCCAAGGATGTCCCAACATGGAACCCCTATGTCGCAACAATGCTGCAATTTTTTGCAAGGTTGACCCGACCTATTCGTGCAACCCAGTAACCTACCCTTTATTTAACCCAATTGTTAACCCTTTAAAACTCTATTTTACAACTTAAAACCATATTTATTCTAATTAAAACATCTCTTAACTCCTAATCCCTCAAACTCTCTCAAATCTCTCAAAACCTCTTAAACCTTAAACCCTTAATCTCTTAACTCTTCAATCATACTAGGTGCAACAAAGAACGAGAGCATCGCGGGATCAAGGAATTCAAATGAAATTTGATTATATATTTAAGGTTAAGGGTTCTTAAATTCAACTTTTTACTGATCCATTGAATTGTTTGCTTAGTATTTCATTAAGGTTGAAATATCATGCCTCCTAGAAAAGTTAGAAGATCCAATGAACCAGAACCATTGATGGGTTAAAAACCCCCTAATTTCGTAAACTTGGATATTGGAAAATATTTTGCTGAACTTCAAGGAAAAACCTTTATCCAAGAGAGGGGATTCATTCCATTCATGGTTTTGTGTAAGGAAATATGACATTTAGTTAGATATCATAGGTGAGAATGTTTTTTAACGATCCCTAAAGAGAATGTTGTTGTCCCTATTGTTCAGGAGTTTTATGCGTCTTTATGATACCAAGAATCTAGAAATACTGAAGGTCGTGTATAGGTAACCCCTCGAATTATTTGTGACTTTTATAATGCTCTATAGTATAAGAATTATTTAATTAATGAAATTGATCTAGAATATTTCTGAGACATAGACATGGATAGTTATATAAACTCTGTGACTGAAGGGAGAGGTGAATGGAAATATCGCGCAGGTACCAATATCCTCGTATCCTTTCATCAAGAAATTATGTTTCTTGAGGCTAAGTTATGGATTCAATTTGTATGCACACAAATAGTACCTACTTCAAATGTTTGTAACGTTAATACTTCTAGAGCTTATTTTACTCTATGATATTTTGTAACAAAACTAGGTATGCATCGGTAAATGGATCCACCAGAACATGAAGAGGTACATTAGTAGCCAGAAGGTGGGAGTTTTCTTTCCAAATCTAGTGATGGCTTTATGAAAAAAGGTAGGTGTATCTATGATATCCACTATGCAGTCGTTGAAACCTTCTAGAAGAATCATCGGGGACACTTTGTTCTAACAATACATTAAGCTGCGAGCAAAACAAATAAAAGATTGGAACAAATGACAGCAAGGAGTGACAACTACACCAGCTTTATCCTAGAGGTTGACTCAAGCTCAACAAGAAGGTGAGAGTAGTCATCCAAAGCTTGATTGGATGATTTAGTGGAGATAGGAATCGGTACCAAGTTTTCAAGAATTTGCTAAGCAAAAAAACATTTAGGTCCCTAATTATACACCTGACATGTTTGGGCCAATGGATATAGAAAAAGAAGAAGAGGGGCAAGATAGCGAGGAGGATGATGAGGATGACGAAAGTGGGGAGAAGGATTTCAAAGAGGATGATTGAACATTTTTTAATTTTTGAAAACTTGTATTAAATTTTAGGACACTTTAATTTTAACTTTGTAGAAGTAGGACTAATAGTAGTTTTTTTTTATTTCATTTTGTTTAAGTTTTCTATGTAGGAACCTAATACGAAGGAGATAAACAATTAGAATTTTTATGAACAAAGGAGGAAGCACCCACTAATAGGAGCTAGAGCGATCACGATCAATCGGGTAAATTTTTTCCTTATCTATTTATGGGCTACACATTGAGGACAATGTTTCAACTAAAGTGTTGGGGTAACATAGGAAAATCATTTTTAAATTTTTCTTTGATTTTTCTTGTCTTTGGTGTGCATGAGCTTGTACAAATACAAGCACTTGGTAAGGTGCATGTACATAGGATGCTTGTGTTTGCAAATAAATTTGGCATGATCGTATGTGATTTTAAAATTTTGATTATTAGACTACTAAGTTCTATATGTTACACTGTAAATAGGCATTAAGCAATTAACTGTACCAAGTGATATAAAAAAATACAAGGAAACAAACATGCTAGTACGAATGATAAATGGTTGAATTTGTATTTGGTTAGTTGATTAAACTTGTTCATACTGAGATAATTAGGAATGACCTAAGTCATTGTTTAGAACACATCCAGAGCCAAAAAGTTGACCTATTTGTTTTTCACCATTAGTACCAATTGTTGAGCATGTTGACACTCTTGATGACCCTCATTACAAGCCTTATGCCTGAAAACATTAATTTGTATTTGCCCTTTTACTTTGGTCCTGCATTGCACAATTATAGGCATCTGGCCATACGTATTGAGGGTTAAGTAGATACATCACGGTAGAGTTTGTAAGAATAGAGTGAAATAGGAAAGATTGGTGTGATATAGGAAATATAAGTTAGCCTAATGTGCGAAACAAAAAGGAAAAATATAAAAAGGAAATTAGTACAAGTAGAAAAGGTCCTAAATTAGCGAAAAAGCATTCATGAGTGAGATGTATCGAAAAAAGAGAAAAGTCACAAAGTCACAAAAGAAAGAAAAACTCGTTCATTAGTGCACAAAAAACTCGTAAGGCTAGCCATAGTTTCTATGTCATGCTATGACTTTCTATATATATGGAGAGACAAGGACTGTGAGAGAATGAGAAATAAGGCGGTGAATAGGTAAGGGTCATTAAGGGGGAGAATAGGGATCAATATAATGTGCTAAACTATTTTTGTGTTTGTAACCCTCTTGATCTTACTATCTTTAAATTCCATAGTTGTCCTCAGCCTTAAAATGTTACAAAAGCCCTATGTGACTTAAATTACATTATGCATGAATGGACATCATACTAAACAATCCCATAAATGACTATTTGTATTCTGCTCGGATAATCGAATTACTTGTACGTTTTTTTGATGGACTCCTACAGGTGAGACCCTTAATACTTGTATATTTTGTAACATACTGAACTTAGATGTTTGAAATCAAAGGCGGTAAGTCATCTACTCATCATGTTGAAATTTTTAGTAAATATGAAATACCTAAGTCACATACTCTGAAGCCAAGGCTTGTATGATACTCGCTCAAGGGTTGTCATTTTTGTTTATCTTGCTTGAGGACATGCAATGACTTAAGTGTAGGGAAGTTTGATTTACCGTAAGTTGGTGTAGCAGATTAAGCTAGTTTTTACATTTAAGGAGCTTGAATACAAGCATTTTCATTACATTTTAGTTGAGTTTCTTTAGCTTCACTTACCTTTAATAAAATGTGCCAATTGAGTCTTTTATTGACTCTAAGAGCCGAAGGAGGCCTAAGGGAGAGCTAATGTACCTTGTGAGTGTGCAAAAGACCATTAAAAGGCATTTTAGATTGATACTAGACGCTTTGTTGGAACAAGGGAGGCCCGATGTCGCAACATAGAGAGTAGAATGGAGAGAGTACAAATTGCCTTCGATGTTGCGACACAGAATGAGGGTGTCACGACATACCCCTAAAGACTTCTCAAGGAGAAGTATATGCCACCTCTGTCACAACAGAGGTCTTGGTGTGTCGCGACATCAACTCTGGGATGGAAAATAAACACGAAGTAAGTGCATTTTGGTTTACACAATCGAGCTTAAAGCTCGGGATCGTCAGCTAACGTAGGGTTAGAAATGAAGACCAGCTGAAGCGTATAAATAGACTAATTTGGCACATGTTATGGACACCATTCCATTAGCTTCGATTCTTTCTTTAGATTTAGTTTTGTTTTCTTGCTTTCTTAGAGTTTAGTTTATTTAACTGTGTTTTATTTCAAGAGATCTGAATTGTGAAGGAGATCAACTTCTGTGGATTCACATTTATTATCAATAGCAATCAGGCTTTTCATAAACTCTCTACTTCAATTCATTTATTATGATTAGTTCTTTCATCTACTCAATGTTGTTTATGAAAGCCATGAGGAACTAATCCCTCTGTGGGTGATTAGCGAGTGGAGATATGATCTGTTAACTATTTTGTAGGGTTACTCAATGGGTTATTTGTTTGGGAAAGGAAGAACATGAAGCAAACCCTGGGCTTGACAACCCAGGGAAGTCATCACGGTGGGAATTAACCCAGAATTGGTATTGCCCATTCGTGAGCACCTTCACCCCAAGCGAGTTTGGACTATGAGGTTGGAAGATAAGTTGTTCTTGCTGACTTGTTATGTTAGTGGAAGATCGAAGATCCTGCTAGGGTAGTGACTAGTTGATTGACGAGGAACCCGAAATAACGGTTGATGCAGATTACCATAGCGAGCTAATCACCCATAATCGAGATTTGATTTGATCTACTCTTTCATCTCTTGAGTTTTATTTATTTTATGTTAGTTAGTATTATTATTATAAAATCCATAAAAACCTTTTTTTATGCTTTCGTACTATAATTTATATAAAGTACTAATTAGATCTTTTAGTGTCTATATTAGAATTGATCTATCACTCACCTCCCTTGGGTACAATTCTCCGAGTACTCACCTAGGTCGTTGCAACACTATATTACAAATTGACTCATATACTTGCGGATACTGCCTTATCATTTTATATTGTATTACACAATTTACACTCTGGACATTAATACATCCAGAGGCGGTCAGCTCTATTCTTCAAGAAATTGCGAGGCGAAACAACATAAGAATAGCTAATTATTCGCCAGATATGTCCAGCCCAACGCATCCAGAGCATGAGGAAGAGAACAAGAGAGTGAGGAGCAGGAAGAAAGTGAAGATGAAGAAAAAGGAGGGAATGATGGGATTGCTTTTGAGGAAGAGGATTGAACTGAATTTTTTTTCAATACTGTAATTAATTTTAGGATAATTTTTTTAGGAGTTGGACTAACAAGAGGTTGTTATTTGTTTTCTTTTTTTTGGTTTACATTTTCTGCATAGGAACCCCACATGAAAGGAACACAACGATTATGAGCTTTCAACAAAAACTGGAAAGCAGCACCCACCAATAAAAGTACGAAACAACCACGATCAGTCGTGTAACTTCTTTCCTCATCTTTTTAGGGCTACACATTGAGGACAATGTGTTATCTAAAATGTGGGGGTAACATAGGAAATATGTTTTTATTTTTATTTTTTCCTTTAATTTTTATTGTTAAATGTACGCTTGAGGTTATAGAAATACAAGTGATTGCTTAGGAGCATGTACATAGGTTGACTGTGATTTCTATAAACTTGGCATGATAGTAAATGAATTAAAATTTTTATTATTAGATTACTAAGTTCTATATATTACACTGTAAATAGGTAGTAAGCAATTGAATATACCAGATGATATAGAGAATATAGGGAAACGAGCATGCTAGTATGTATGATAAATAGTTGAATTTATGATTGTTTGATTGATTAAATTTGTGAATATTGAGATACCTATGGATGACCTAAGACATTGTTTGGTATACACCCAGAGCCAAAAAGCTAACCCTGTCCATTCATCTTTAGTACCTATTTTGAGCTAGAAAACAATTATTGATAAGCCTTCATACAAAACTAGTGTCAAAAATGTTAATTTGTATTTAGCCTTTTTCTTTGGTCCCGACTGCACGATTATAGATGTATAGCCATACTTGAGGGCTAAGTAGATACATCACAATGAATTTTCTAACACCTCTAACCGGTATCCGTTATCGAAATAGGGTTACGAAGAATTACCGTAAAACTTAACTAAAAATCAATCATTTCCAAATATTTCATAAGCATAGAAAAATCCATTCAAAAATATGCATATCGTCCCTTTTTTGATCCCTCAAGGCTTTAGAAACACTTTAGGATCGATTTGGGACTAAGAGTGGGTTTGGATGGGTGATTGGGTGCGATGCGGTGCATTTAGCTTACTTTTTGTCTCATGCTATGTGGACATTCAAAGCAGGGACACACGGCCATGTCCTAGCCCGTATCGGTGCCCGTGTAACTCTCTGAATTGGGTCGCACAGCCAAGCCACATGTTCGTGTGCCAGGCCGTGTAACTATTGAATTAGCCTCACACACCCGTGTTCCAGGCCATGTGCTAGGCCGTGTAACTTTTGAAAAACCACCTTCAAAACCTACGGGGGACACACGACCGTGTCACATGGCCGTGTGTCATACAAGGCTAAGATGCACGCCCGTGTCTTAGGCTGTGTGGACAAAAAATAAGTCATTTTAATGCCATTTCTTTCACCCAAATCAAGCTTACACCTACAAGCCATTTGCATATACAATCAAGCTTCAAAACATACCTTAAACATGCATAATAAGACTAATTCAATATGGCATCTATCCATACAATCAAAATGCCAAAAGGCACCTCAATCACAACTATCAAATATACTTAAACATATGCATAACTTAGCCTTTCATCAACCATACATTTATAACCTAATTCCATACTAAACTTACCACAATGACCACATGCCAAAATAACCTTCAAATTATCAAATTGGTAATTCAAAACATAATTTCTCTTGACCATGTCAACACCAACCATCAATACTTCATTAAAATGTTAAAAGTTCATCAAACATAATACCACATGTACAAGCCAAACATAATGACAATCTCATCAAGCACAATTCACCTATACATGCCATTATAATCATCACTCAAAACATCAAAATCTACCGAAAACATTGTTGGATAGTGTGATAGGTCTCTGACGAGCTTCCAAATCCATCAAGCTTTTGATAATCTATAAAACATAGGAAAGAAAAATGACGTAAGCATATAATGCTTAGTAAGTTCTTAATTCATGAATAAAGCTTACCATTTCAAGGCATAATCATAAAAATAGACAAGAATCAATCCAACACAAGCTTGGAACAAGCCTAAGCATCACCAACAACACAAGTTAGTGCTTAATCACATAACTTAGCCAAATTCATCACATGGTAAGGTAAATCTCATAATCATAATATATATGAATTCATACTTTTCATAACATGGATATACATACTTTGTTCATCAATACTTCATACCTTTCCATAATTTCATAGTTGAATCAATCGGAACCCTTATCGGTTCATCCCTTTACATGTTCGTTGAACCACTTAGAATAATACCAAATACACGAGAAGCTCACACAAAGTTTGCAAACACATGGTTGAAACCATTCCTTTCCTTCTCCTTTACATAAACACTCATATGAGCCATAAATGGGCCTACTCACACAAGTTGATGGTTGGAACGTTGCTACCCGGTGCCACTCACAAAAGCTGATGAGTATCCGCAACAAATGCCATAACTCAGCCATCGGTAGAACGTTCAGGACTAGCACCCGAAACATGGTAACCCTAATGATGTGTCATTTTTATCCTATATATTCCCAAGGTTCAAACGAGGCTCGATATTCGTTGTAACGTTGTTGGATTTTTCGTCGAAGCATAATAAGATAAATAACATAATAGCATTTAAATCAAATACATTAAATCGTTATTTAAACATATGAACTTACCTTGATCACAAAAACAATGAAATAGGATCGACTAGTCTGATACTTTATCTTTCCCTCGATATAGATCTATACGAGGCTTAACTTGATCTAAATAATAAAATTCTATCCATTCAATATTCATTCTATTCAATTCAATCCAAAATATATACTTTTGCAAATTTACACTTTTACTCCTAATATTTTAACTTCTTTATAATTCAGGTCCTTAAGCTCATAAATTGAAATTCATGCAATTTCATCCACATGAATTCAATATACACTCATAGAAACTCATACAATTCAATATTTCACAATTTTACCTTGCATTTTTAACATTTTACAAATAAATCCCTAATTGACATTTTCAACAAAAATCACTTTACAAAAGTTGTTTATTTATCAACAAGGATTCATTTTCTTCCATCAAACATAAAAAACCAGATGAATACATTCATGGGAAAACCCTAACCTTTTAATAGTTTCGCAAATTAATCCCTAGGCTAGCTAGATTAAGCTAGAACGATTTCGAAAACATAAAAATCATTAAAAAGGGGACGAAATCACACTTACATGCAATGATTTTGTGCAGCCAAATGTAAGAACCTTAGGTAAGCTTTCTATTTTCAATTTTTGATGAAAAAAAAACTCTGAAGAAGATGAGAATTTTTTTTAATTAAATTAACCTTAATTTACCTATTTTCACTTTTAACCTTTAAAAATATGCTTCATTACAAAAAACCAACTCATGGATGTCCACAAACTATAATAATGGTTTATTTACCATCTAAGTCATCTTACTTTAAGGTTTTATAGCTATTTCATGCCTTTAGCTACTATAACCCTACTTTAGCACCTTTTACGATTTAGTCCTTCTCATAAAATTAAGCATGCAAATGATAAACTTTCTTAACAAAATTTTTATAAGACCCTGCTAATATGTCAGAGACACTAAAATAATAATAAAATAAATATTCTTACATTGAATTTGTGGTCCTAAAACCAGTGTTCTGATTTCACTGCAAATAGGCTGTTACAACTCCCCCTAAAGAAATTTTCGTCCCCGAAAATCTTACTAGAAAAGAGGTTCGGGTAATGCAATTTCATAGCTTCTTCTGATTCCTAAGTGGCTTCCTCTAAACCGTGTCATTGACAAAGAAATTTCACTAAAGCTATGCTTTTATTTTTCAATTGCTTAACCTCTCAAGCTAAAATTCTGGTCAGTTCTTCGCTGTCGACATATCAGGCTGAATCTCGACATCAACAGGTGATATAGCATGTGAAGGATTTGATCCGTATTGTCATAACATAGATACATGAGACACATTATGGATCTTTTTTAACTCTGACGGTAAAGCTAATTAGTAAGCTACTGGCTCGATTCTTTCGATACTCTCATACGGCTCAATAAAACGCAGACTAAGCTTTCTTTTACGACCAAATTGTAGGACTTTCTTCCAGGGCGAGACTTTCAAAAACACTTTATTGGCAAACTGAAATTCAATGTTTTTCCTTTTCAAATCCGTGTATGATTTCTATTGATCTAGAATTGCTTTCAAACTGTCTCGAATAACTTTAACTTTTTCTTCTATTTCTCATATCAAATCAACCTGTGTAGCTTTTTCTCACTGAGATCTGTTCAATATAATTGAGTTCGGCATTTACAACCATACAAGGCTTCGTACGGTGTCATCTTTATACTTGATTGATAAGTATTGTTATACGTGAACTCAACTAATGGTAGAAATTTCTCCCAGTTGCCTTTAAACTCTAAAACACAACATCGAAACATATTTTCGAGCATCTGAATCACTCGCTCAGATTGAACATCTATTTGAGAATGAAATGTGGTACAAAAATTAAAACGAGTACCCAGAGCTTCATGTAACCTGCTCTAGGATCGTGACATAAACCGTAGATCTCTATCAGAAATAATCGAAACTGGCACCTCGTGCAATCTGACAATCTCATCAACACATAGGTCAGCTAATCTCTCAAGAGAATAATCAATATGCGCTGGAATGAAATGTGCAGATTTCGTCAGGTGATCAACAATAACCCAAATTGCATCTTACTTTCTAAGACAAAGGCAATCTCGATACAAAATCCATTGTAATGCACTCCCATTTCCATTCTGGAATCATCACTAGCTGTAACAAACCAAAAGATACTGATGTTCAACTTTAACTTGCTAACATACTAAACATCTCAATACAAACTCAAAAATCTCTCGTTTCATACCTGGCCACCAGTACATTTGTTTCAAATCACCTACATTTTATTGCTACCAGGATGAACAGACAAGTTACTATTATGAGCTTCTCGTAAAATCTTCTGAACGAGATCTGAATTTTTTGGAACACAAATTCTACCTTTGAAGTGTAAACTATCATCAGATCCAAATTAAAAATCTGAATCAGGAGTCGACTCAATCTATATCCATTAACTATCATCAAGTCATCGTATTTTTGAGCCTTATAAATATGTTATGAAAACATTTGTCTAGCTTTCAACTCAGTGAAGATCAAACCATCATCAGACAACGTCAAGCACGTATTTAACGCTCACAAAGCAAACAGAGACTTTCTACTCAAAGCATCAGCAACTACTTTAGCTTTTCTCATATGATAATCAATGATTAAATCATAGTTTTTCAACAACTCGAGCTATTTGCTCTGTCTCAAATTCAAATCTTTCTGCGACACTAAATACTTTAAGCTTTTATGATCTGTAAAGATATGATATTTTCCCCGTATAAATGGTGTTGTCAAATCTTCAATGCAAACACAATTGTTGCAAGCTCTAAATCGTACGTCGTATAATTCTTTTAGTTCATTTTCACCTGCCTGGAAGCATATGCTATCACTTTGCCTTTCGGCTTCAGAACACAACCTAAACCATTTAAATATGCATCACTATAAATCACAAATTCTTTACCCGATTATGGTTGAACTAACACCGATGCCTAGGTTAACAACGCTTTCAATTGATTGAAACTTTGTTGGCATTTCTCAAAGCAGTCAAATTTCACATCTTTTTGCAATAGTCTCGTCAACGGTGTAGCAATCATTGAGAATCCCTGAACAAACCTTCTATAATATATGGCTAATCCCTGGAAACTTCTAACCTCAGATAAATTTCTTGAAGGCTTCCAATCAACAACTACTGAAATTTTGCTCTGATCACCTCTGATGCCTTGGACTGATAAAACATGTCCTAGAAATCTGACTTCCTGAAGCCATAATTCACATTTTCTAAACTTAGCAAATAATTTCTTATCGCGTAACATTTTCAAAACAATTCTCAAATGCTCGACATGCCCTGTCTCATCTCGTGAATAAATCAAGATATCATCAATGAATACCACGACAAATCTGTCTAAATACGGTCTGAAAATTTTGTTCATCAAATCAATAAATACTGCAGGTGCATTAGTCAAACTAAACGGTATCACAAGAAATTCATAAATCCCGTACCTGGTCCTGAATGCGGTCTTCAGTACATCAGAGTCTTTAACTCGCAACTGATAATAACCAAAACGAAGGTTAATCTTTGAGAACACTGTTGCACCTTTCAACTAACCAATCAGATCGTTAATACGCGGTAAAGGGTACTTATTCTTGATCGTGACTTTTTTGAGCTACCGATAGTCAATACAAAATCACATAGGTCCATCATTTTTCTTAAAAAATAGAACTGGTGCACCCCAAGGTGAGAAACTGGGTTGAGCAAAACCCATATCTTTTAACTCTTGCAACTGCGCTTTCAACTTTTTCAACTCTGTAGGTTCCATTCTATAAGGAGCTATCGATATCGTAAATGTTCCCGGTACTAACTTAATAGCAAACTTAACCTCTCTGATCGGTGGTAACCCGGGTAACTCCTCTAGAAACACGTTTGGATACTTACATACCACTAGAACTGATTCTAACTTCAACTCAAAAACTCTAGAATCAAATATATAAGGAAGATACGTATCACAGCATTTTCTAACATATCTCTATATTGACATAGCTAAAATAACATTAGACATACTATCAAATCTATCGGATTCAATTTGAAGCTTTTCACCGTTCTGACAATTTAACATAATAATCTTTCGTCTACGGTTCACAGTATCATGCAGAGTCAACCAATCCATGCCCAGAATCACGTCAAACTCATCAAATGGTAATAAAATCAAATCATCTAAAAAGTTATAACCCCGAATCATCAAAGGACAATTTTTACAAACCTTATCAAGTAGAACATACTAACTTAGGGGGTTCGTTACTTTAACTACAAATTCAGTGGATTCAATAGGTAAATTCTTACTTGACACCATATTCGTGCATACATACCAATGTGTTGATCCCGGATCAATCAAAGCAATAACATCAGTAACAAAAATAGAATATGTACCAGTAATAACATCTGGTACAGAAGCTTCCTCCTGTGCACAGATAGCATAAGCTCTTGTTTGTGCTCGTGCCTCGAATCTTACAACAGATTCCTTGGTCCCACAACGGCTATTACCCACATTTCCAAGGTTCCTTAGTGGTTTCTCTCTCACAGCTTTGTTACTCGGTCAAACTATCTGAGCCTTTCCTTTCTCAGACTTCTTAGGGAAGTCTCGAATAAAATGTTCATATGAACCACATTTGAAACATGCCCCGTCTTTCATCTAACACTCACCAAAATGTTATCGTCCACACTGATGACAATCGGGATTATTGCCCTTAACACTTCCTATGCTCACAACAGATGTAACTTGAGGTTTTGAACTCGCATGTTGTTTACCTTAATCTCTACTAGAATATCCCACTGAAGCTGTCGAACAGTTATGATGTTCTCTCAACTGTTTTGGTGACGACTGATATGACTTTCTCGATGATCTCTTTCTCAAAACTCAAGCTTCATAATCAACTTTTTTCTCTTCTTTGCTAAGCTTTTGAACCTTATGCGCTCAGTCAACTAAAATAACAAATTCTTTCAATTCAAGTATCCCGACTAACAGCTTTATGTCTTTATTTAACCCATCTTCAAACCGTTTACACATTGCAACTTCGATTAGTATACATTCCCGGGCATACTTACTTAGTCTAACAAATTCCTTTCATACTCAGACACTATTATTTGGCTCTATTTAAGCTCGAAAAACTTTGTACACTTCTTGTCAAGAAATCTCTGACTTATGTACTTCTTTCAAAACTTAATTTGGAAAAATCTACACTCGACTCGCTCTCTTAGTACCACAGATACATAAGTGTTCCACCACTGATAAGTTGAATCTTACAATAGGGAAACGAAACATTTTACGCATTGTATCGGCTTACAAGACAACTCGTTAAAAGCCCTGATAGTATTTTCTAATCAGAACTCTACTCTTTCTGGATCATCTTCAACTGTAGCTCTAAATTTTTTAGCCCAATATTTACGAATTTTATCAACTGGTAGTTTACTAACTCTCACTGGTTCCAAACCCTAAGGAACTACGAGAATTGATTGGGAAAAAGGTGGGGGTAGAGGTCGTTGAGCCATCAGGTTCGTTTGTACGAACTCGATAAACAATTCGTTTATCATATGAAAGAAGGCTTCCTTAGCCTCTCCTCCCTAGCCCTCAGACACGGGCCTAGTGCCACTCGACGTTGCTCCATGAACGAAGGCTTGTACATTACTTTCAACTTCATTAGAATTGGCTCGGTTGGATGTCATTTCTATATGAAAGCAAAATTCAAAATGATTCAGGAGTTATCACACAATCACATGTTATATAATGACATGTATTTCTAGACTGATATACGCTACGTTCAGTCCAAGAATCAACTAAACCATAGTTCTGATACCACTAAAACCACGTTTGGTTCGCTGTATTGGAATAAAGGCGTAATGGAATAGAGGCGTAATAGCAAATCAATTGTTTGGTTGAATGTAATGAAATAAAGGCGTCATAGTATTCTTGTGTTTGGTTGAATGGAATGGAGGTGTAATAGCATAATGGAAAAAACTAAAATGACTAGAATACCCTTAACATAAATTTGTTTAGGTAAATGATTATTGTTATTGTTATTAAATTTTAATAACATTATTAATATCAATAATAAATAATTTAATCATATTTTAACATAATAATTATTAAATATATTATAATTAAAATATATAATTTAATAAAATTCTTAATAATCAATATTCTTGTATGAATTTACTCAAAGCATAATATATGATACTATAAAATATAATTTAACATAATTATTATTAAATATATTTTAATTAAAATATATAATTTAATAAAATTCTTAATAATCAATATTCTTATATGAATTTACTAAAATCATAATATATGATACTATAAAATATAATTTGAAATAATTATTATTAAATATATTTTAATTAAAATATATGATTTAATAAAATTCTTAATAATCATAATTCTTATATGAATTTACTAAACTCATAATATATGATACTATAAAATATAATTTGAAACAATTATTATTAAATATATTTTAATTAAAATATATGATTTAATAAAATTTAAAATAATTATTACTAATAAATTTTCTTATATGAATTTGTATAATTTAAAATAATTAATATTAAATATAATTTAATAATGATATATAATTTCATAAAATTCTTGATAAACAATTTTCTTATATGAATTTATATAATTTAAAATAATTAATATTAAATATAATTTAATAATGATATATAATTTCATAAAATTCTTAAAATAAATTTTCTTATATAAATTTATATAATTTAAAATAATTAATATCAAATATAATTTAATAATGATATATAATTTCATAAAATTCTTAAAAATAAATATTCTTATATGGATTTACTAAAATCATAATATAACTTGAGAATTGTATTCTGCATAAACATAATTAACTTACATTAACAAAAGGTTAGATGAAAATGAAATTCTACATCATAATCCATATGTTATATAGTTTTACAACATAAAAAAGTTTGAACATTGATTTTTAATGGTCAGAGAGAAATCTTCTGTCCCATTCCAATCGCGCAGCAGAAGGTAAACTAAAGGAAACGAGCATTTGAGTTGGATGATCTGGAATTTTACTCAAAGCTCGATACCGCTCATCGACGGTTAAACCTTCAATTTCCTATAAGGTTGAATATAAATTTGTAGCTTTCTCTTGGATGATCTGGAATTCTTTTGACTTCTGCTGAACTACCACATCGGAGGCAATACTCCTACTGATTTGATCGCTAATGGCCCGCATGTTTTCAGCAAATAAAGTGTCAGCCTCATTAAATTAAGAAGACATATTATCAGGAGCATCAGATTTCTTCTTTTTCTTGTTTGAAGATGAGGAACCCCCTTGGTCTCTATCTCGTCGCGGCTTCGTAGCAGAAACATCAATGTCATCCAAAGAGACGTCAGCTTCGTAGTCATAGAATGAGTTTCTTTCTTCATTCATATCTGTAGTAGGTACATCCTCAACATTTATTTCTTCAAGAACATCAGCAGCTGTTTGAGCATCTTTCCCAGTCGCTCGATCTCTTGCGTATATGGCAGTAAGCTGGTCGTAGTAAGGGAAAACACGATGTCTGAATTGAGCGGCTTCTTTGTGACTCTAAAAAAAAAGGAAATCATATTAGTTATAAGTTTGTTAAAAATAAGATAATAAAGACTTGAAATAATTCTTACCTTTAAATAGGAGTCCCAAACTGCATTTTCAGCAACAACGAGCTGCCTATGCTCGTCCCAACCAAAACCGTTATTGTTTTGGCCATTAAGCATGTCATACACGATTGACCACTCCCTTTTTAGTAACTTAATTCTCGATTCAATATTAGGTCTAGCCTTTAACATTGCATTAGGTAAAGCCTTCTCTAGCATTTTTTCCAACTCGTTTAAATAACCGGCTTTGAACCCAGTATCAGCATTAAATGTTCCAACATTGTGCAAGTCCACCATGCAGGAAACCAATGCTGCATCTTCTTCTGGAACCCATTTTCTTTTGGTTCCTCGAGAAGCTTGAGAAGAAACATTTGAAGCTTGCACACCTGACATAATTATCTTAAGAAAAAAACAAATTATATTAATTACTATTAATATCATGAATCAAAAGGTGAACACTTTATAAAATTATAATTGAGTTCAATATCATGAATAAAAAGAAATTAAATTATAATTCAACAAGTTTAGTATAATAGAAAAATCAATTCAAACACCACCAAAGTTTCACAAACTAGATACATAAAATAACATAAAAAAATTAACTCATACTCATTTTGTCCCTAAACCTAACTAATTTCTAGATGCTTGCCATTTATTGAACATTTGGTTAGCTAGTTTCATCCTCCAAGTAGCCCAAGCATCCGATGGATGAATATTTGTGATATTCGGTTCATCGTCATCTACCACATTACTAGGTAATCCTTCTCCCACATCCGCTTCAATAGGATCAATACTCATATGGGTTCGAATAAAATTATGGAGCAAACAACATGCAATAATGATTCTATTGTGCACCCTTACAGGATAGAATGATGGACTCCTAAGTATTCCCCATCTAAGTTTTAATAACCCAAAGCATCTTTCAATAACATTACGTGCTGAGGCATGTTTCATATTAAAAAACTCTTGCGGAGAACTTGGCTGATAACCCTGACGCCACTCGTTCAAATGATATCGTTGTCCTCTAAAAGGTGCAAGAAATCCCTCACAATTTGTGTATCCAGCATCAACTAGATAACAACAACCTATAAAATAAAATTTTTTTAAATGATTAATTCAGCACAAAAAGATTGATCTTAATGAATAATTCAAAGTCCTCTAACTATCTACTTTACCATGAGGAACTTTTAGTCCATGTCTCCTACTAATGGCATCTCAAAGAACCCGTCCATCAGCAACTGAACCTTCCCAACCAGGAAGAACATAAAAAAATGCATATCAGGTGTACAAACACCTAGCATATTTGTTGCTATGTCACCTTTTCGCATTCGATATCTAGGTTTATCAACTGTTGGAACCCTAATCTTGATGTGGGTTCCATCAAGAGCACCTAAGGAATTCTATATCAGATGATATAAAACCTTGACTTAGAATACTAATTTAAATCTAAATCAACTAAATTTTGTACAAGCTGTATACAAAACTCAGTCCAATACCTTAAACCATTTCCACCTTGTGTCAGAAGAATCAGCTGTAATTGGCTCCGCCTTTTTAAATAACACATCTTGTAAGTGTATGACAGCATTTAAAACACTATGAAATGCTCTGCTCACAGTTTCCCCTGACCTTCTAAAGTGATGCTTGATAACTCGATTTTTTAGGTGATGGGACCTGATATGTAAAAACATTGCCACTTGCTCATCAACAAGCATGTTTCTTGACGACTTCAATCCCCCTAACGATTCTAACATCTCACATAGTTTAAAAAAGGCAGTTCTATTCATCCTAACTTGTTCAGACAGGTCTCGTCAATAGCATATAAAAGCCTTTTCACATAATCCCGTTTTGCATAAAAATCTAAGGTATAGGACCTAATCCTTGGTCTATAAGTATGTAGGCTAAGGCTGGCACCCATTGTAAATAAGAACCAAATCGCAATTCTACAGATTTCCAACCATATTGTCAATGCAATACCAATTCTTTTACGCCTCACACTTTGTGCAATTAAAGGCAGACGAGCCATTATTGCAATATATTAATGTGTTCCATATTGTCAAATCGCAGTAAAAGGGTCACATTTCTCCAATCATAATTTCAATAACAGTAAAATAAAATTAAATAATTTAATTGGCAAAGAACTTACAGTGATTGTGTGAAAAGAAAACGATCAACTGTGGGTGGAGGAAGCAATCAAACAAGCCGCTTCAATAGGAAGCAATATCACACTATCAAAGAAAAATGAACAATACAAATTTAGAATCTTAATGAAGCAAAAAATAGAACTTTAATCAATAATGTTACCAAATACTTGTTTTTTAATCAAGTTGTTTTTTAATCAATCATAATAACAATAAATATTTGTTTTTAATCAAGTTGTTTACTTGATTATATCTAATGATCCAATTTTAATATATTGAATATTTGTTTTTAATCAAGTTGTTTACTTGATTATATCTAATGATCAAATTTTTATTTTATTTACTCATGATTGGATTGGGTTTAATTTATAATGGTTCAAAAGTCGATATATATGTAATATTATTAAAATAATATTTTAATTTTAATTAATGCGTTGTATATGAATATACACATTTAATTAGTTTTATTTTTAATAAAATGTTTCTAATTTATTCCTTCAAATTTAATCACCTTACAATTTATTCATTGTATTATATCTAACGCCCCATCTAAGTAATCACTAGTGCAAGAAATCCTATAATTTAATATGAATGTCAAGTTTACAATCTTATCTTCTTTAGTGATACATTGTGCTTTTGATTTTACAATATGTGACCCATATAAGCTTGTTGTTTTAGGAGGCTCTCATCTAGTTAAATAGATGATTTTCAAGCTCTTTTATCAATAGACTTGATGAATGTTCACATCTCAATCTTCCAATAGGCATAGTTTATTCTGTCCAGAAGAAGTAGTTTTGAAGTTGAGCTACCTTCCTTCATAAAATTCATTTTAACTCACCAAATAGAAAATCACACCAAAATCTTTTGTTATTAGGCTTTAATACTAATTAAAAATGTGTTTGGAAGGACTTGTTAAATAGACTTGTTGTATATACTTGTTGGCATAAATTGTGAGACAAAAATATTTGCTTAAACAAATCCAAGAACAATAACAGCAGTTGCTTATGCAATTCAATATCAAATCTTTCTAGAATCTACTACTAAACTCATAATACGATGAAACATTTATGTCCAGTCAAACTCTCGAGTGTTGTAATCTCACAACAGTTGATGATTGTTTTAACACTTACCCAAATTATAATGATTCAAGTAGCTAAAATTAAAAAAAATACTTGTAAGCACAAATTCTTATTTACTTTACCAAATAGAAAATAAATAGCTAAAAGACTGAAAAAGAAAATACTTTCCAAAAAAAATTAAAACTCCATGCAAAAAATCAGCATGTATGTGTTTTACTGTGTTTCTCTGTATTTGATTTTGAAGCCTTACAAGTTTAGAAGATTGGATAAGTTACCAAACCTCTTTAATTGCAACTAGAGCTTCAGCTTGCCAACGATTTATGTCTGGAGCAAATCGGTAGCTAACAGTCCAATACCTACAAAATTTCACATAGAACATCAATATACTGGAACAATAGTGGTCAGATACAGCAGGCGCAAGAAATTTAACAACTGTGCTAATATACAAAATAATTTACACTTTTAAGCATTCGACTAGTATTAAAATCAATCACATGATTTAGATAGGCCTGAAATCTCAAATTTTGCAAGGCCTGAAGCCACAATTGTTATGCCCACAACGCTGAAACCAGAGAAAAACAAAAAGGCATTGGACTACCAGGTCATAGATGACATTTCATTAGAATATGATCAATGACTAGGACATAGATGACATTTCATTAGAATACAAACTACTACAGCAGCAATAAAATTTTATCAATAAAATTGTTCAGGTTGCCAAAATGATTAGGACATGGTCAAGCAACATGGCCTAGTGCCTCCATAATAACATAAAAGCAAAGCATTTCTCATGGTGCAATTACAATATCCTATCTTATCAGTAATTTCTATTGCTATTAAAGTTTCAACCACAAATAAGATCATATATGTGATGTGTAACATTTCATAATATCTGTGACTAATACCTGAACTAAAATTCCTCAAGCAACAAGCTAGGAGTGAAAACTCAGTACGTGGAATATAAGCTCCATGATAAAGTTTTGTAATTTTCAATCAAACCTATATTTCCTGGTAAAGTATATGGGATCACATATGCTAATTTTCAATCAAACCCCAGTATTAGGGGACTGCTTCAATGAGACAAGGAATAGGTGAGCAAATAATGGAACTAAAAAGTTAATTCAAACCATGGTATCTTTGAAAATGCATTAGCACTAAGTTGGACTGAGAAACATACTGCATACTTTAGTTTCAAAGGTTAGAGATTTGTGCTTTGGCAAAAATTGTGAGACAAAAATGTATGAACAAATCCAAGAACAATAACAGCAATTGCTTATGCCATTCAATATCAAATCTTTCTAGATTTAATGTTTGGATTTTAAAAATTTAAGGGGGCGAAATCCCTTTCTTGGACTGGATAATATTTTGTACAAATGCAACAAAAACAGGAACCATAACCATAGACAAGAAAAAGGAACGAAACAAAATATAACCAGTAGTGGAAATTGCTACCCTGCTATTAAATCAAACTCTAAAAGAGAAGTAACTGGGACTCACTGAAAGAAGCATGAACAATTCTATTAAGCAACTTAGGTAGAAGATGAGTTATACTAATAAAGGGATAAAGATCTAGGCAACCAAAATGGTGACAAAATTTTCACAGGGAAGTTATAATCAGCTAGGTGTAGAGATGCATGTAGAAAGAAATCAGCACATCAATATCTCATAAATATGCATGCACAAAAGGTTCAGTCATGATAACTACCTCAACCTGTTCTTTTTTTTTTTGAAACATGTTAAATCCAGTGACTCACTTTCACAATGACTGATCATTAAACTAATAAATAGACATAGCACAACTAGAAAATAACCTTTTTATTCAATATATGCCAGCTCAAAAAGCTATGAAAATTCCATCCAGAAAAAACCATGTATATTACGGTTTCATGTATTCTTTCACTATCCAAATAATTGGGCTTTTTATTATCTTATAGAACCTCAAACTGAAGTTGTTCTCACTTGCAATTATGTTTAAACCAAGAGAAAATACCAGAGTCTAATCGAAAATTCTCACCAAAATAAAAAAATCGGGCAATATTGAAAACTCAAAGGTTCAAACTCAAAATAAAAATTAGGCACAAATCATGAAGTGAACTTTCTTGAACGACAACCTAATCTACATATCGAATATTGAAAAGAGAAATTATATGTCGGTTATAAAACGATTGCTAAACCAAGAAAGAAGTTGACCAATTCTGACACATATACTTACTCCTATTCGTCTTTTCATGTCCAAGAATATAAATTTGAGTTCCAGTTTCCACCAAGAACAACAACCTTTAAGAAATAGAACTCTACTCGAACTTAAGCTAATTAAAATACAGAATCCATAGAAATTAATCCAATAACACAAACCCATCAAAGTAAACCAATCAAACTTAAAATTTGACATGGTAAAGAAGGAAAATAACCACTCAAAATCAAATCAAGCGAAAAAAGCTCAACTTCTTGAACCTAATGGATCAACAGGAAAAAACAAGGATAAATTTAGAGTGCAAACATTAAAGCAGTTTGAGAGCAAAAGAGAGTTAGAAACCTTGGTTTACCTTTCAGTTGCAGTAAACTTGGAAACCCACCAAATGAGAGCAAGCGAAAGAGTGACAGAGAGAAAAAGAAAAGAAAAGGTTGAGAAGGCCAAGTGTAAATTGTGTTGTAAAAAATATTAGAGAGACAGACGGAGCAAATCTACAGAAACCCTAAGCTAGAAGGAAGAAACAAAAGACGGAAAGGGGAAGCGTTGATCGGGAGGGAGGGTAAAACAGGGCATAAAACTGAAGCAGGACCTAAACAGAGCGAAAGGAAGGGATTAGAAATCAGTGGATTTTGGGGATTAGGTCTGTAATGTATTAGACCTGTATTAGCCAATACACTGAACCAAACAATGGATTAAAGTGGGATTAAGTAGGGCCCACAGAATAGGGGTGTAATGGCTATGCCAATACACCCAACCAAACATGGTGTAAATGTAACACCCTAACCCGTATTCGTTGCCAAAATAGGGTTACAGAGCATTACCGTAAAAACTTAACTTAAAATCAATCATTTCCAAACATTTCATAAACATAGCAAAATCAATTCAAAAATATCAATATTGTCCCTTATTCAAGCCCGCGAGGCTTTAGAAACACTTTAGAATCAATTCGTGACTAAATAAAAAATATTTAGAATTTTATGGAAAAAGATAGAAAATTTCACACTACAAGGGTCACATGGCCGTATGGCTAGGCTATGTGACTCCCACGGCTGAGACACGCGCCCATGTCTCAAGCCATGTGGACATTCGAAGAAGGGACAGACGGCCGTGTCCCAGCCCGTGTCCGTGCCCGTGTAACTCTCTGACTTATATCACATAGCCAAACCATACACCCATGTGCCAGGCCATGTAACTCTGGAAATTGCCCCACACGCTCGTTTGCCAGGCCGTGTGCTAGGTTGTGTAACTTTCAGAAAACCACCTTTAAAACCTATAAGGGACACACGGCCGTATCACTTGGTCGTGTGTCACACACGGCTGAGACACACGCCCATGTCTTAGACCGTGTGGACAAGAAATAGGCCATTTTCAAGCCATTTCTTTCACCCAAATCAAGCTCACACCTACAAGCCATTTTCATATACAATCAAGCTTCAAAACATACCTAAAACATGCATAATAAGACTAATTCAATATGGCATCTATCCATACAACCAATATGCCAAACGGTACCTCAATCACAACAATCAAATATACGTAAACATATGTATAATTTAGCCATTCATCAACCATACATTTCTAACCTAATTCCATACCAAACTTATCACAATGACCACATGCAAAAATCACCTTCAAACATACCAAATTGGTCATACAAAACATAACTTCTCTTGACCATTTCAACACCAACCATCAAAGCATTAAAATGCTAAAAGTTCATTATTAACCATAATACCACATTTACAAGCCAAACATAGTGGAAATCTGATCAAGCTCAATTCACCTATACATGCCATTATAACCATGACTCAAAACATCAAAATCTACTGGAAAAGTTGTTGTATAGAGTGATAGGTCTCCGATGAGCTTCCGATAATCTATAAAACATAGAAAAGAAAAACGACGTAAGCATATAATGCTTAGTAAGTTCGCAATTCATTAACAAAGCTTACCATTTCAATGGATAATCATAAAAATAGACATGAATCCATCCAACACAAGATTAATCATATTACATATGAATTCATACTTTTCATAACATGGCAATACATACTTTGTTCATCAATACTTCATACCTTTCCATAATTTGATAGTGTAATCAATCGGAATCGTTACCAATTCATCCCTTTACATGCTCGTTGAACCACTTAGAATAATATCAAATACAAGGGAAGCTCACACAAAGTGTGCTAACACATGGTCGAAACAATTCCTTTTCATTTCCTTTACATAAATGCTCAAACGAGCCATAAATGGGCTTGCTCACACAAGCTGATGATCGGAACGTAGTTACCCGATACTGCTCACACAAGCTGATGAGTATCCACAACAATTTCTGAAACTCAGCCATCGGTAGGACATTCAAGACCAGCACCCGAAACATGGTAACCTTAATGACATGTCATTTGTATCCTATATATTCCTAAGGTTCGAACGGGGCTTGATAGTCATCGTAACGTCATTGGATTTTTCGTCAAAGCATAATATGATAAATAACATAATAGCATTTAAATTAAATATATTAAAACACTATTTAAACATACGAACTTACCTTCATCACAAAAGCGATGAAATAGGATTGACTAGTCTGATACTTTATCTTTCCCTTGATCTAGATTTGTACGAGGCTTAACTTGATCTAAATAATCAAATTCAATCCATTCAATATTCATTCTATTCAATTCAATCCAAAATACACACTTTTGCAAATTTACACTTTTACCCATAATATTTTAACTACTTTATAATTTAGTCCTTAAGACCGTAAATTGAAATTCATGCAATTTCATCCATATACAAAGCTAGCCAAATTCAGTATACACTCATAGCAATCCATACAATTCATTATTTCATAATTTCACCTTTTATTTTACACATTTTATAAATAAATCCCTAATTGACATTTTTAACAAAAATTACTTTACAAAGTTGTTTATTTTTCAACAAGGATTCATTTGCTTTCATCAAACATCAAAAACCACATGAATACATTCATGGAAAAACCTTAACCTTTTAACAATTTTGCAAATTAGTCCCTGGGCTAGCTAGATTAAGCTACAATGATTCCAAAACATAAAAATCATTAAAAAAGAGACGAAATCACACTTACATCCAAGGATTTTGTGCAGCCGAATGAAGGAACCCTAGATAAGCTTTCTGTGTTCAACCTTTGGTGAAGAACAACTTTGAAGAAGATGAGAAATTTTTGTCCTAATTAAATTAACCTTAATTTACCTATTTACCCTTTTCACCTTTAAAAATATGCTTAATTACAACAAAACCAACTCATGGATGCCCACTAACTATAATAGGGGTTTATTTACCATCTAAGTACTCTTATTTTATGGTTCTATATCTATTTCATGCCTTTAGCTACTATAACCCTTCTTTAGCACCTTTTCACGATTTAGTCCTTTTTATGAAATTAAGCATGCAAACGATAAAATTTCTTAACAAAATTTTTATACGACCTTGCTAATATGACATAGACACTATAATAATAAAAAAATTCTCAAATTTGATTTGTGGTTTCAAAACCATTATTTTGATTTCACTAGAAATGAACTGTAATACCCCAAACCCGGCCTAAACATTAGGGCCGAATCTGGTGATGTCACGTTGTAACACCCCCTTACCCGTATTCTACGCTGGAATAGAGTATGAGGCATTACCAGAATAAATACACTTATAAACATATTAAACCGAGTTATAAAATTTTATCCAAATTAAAAACTTTCAAATTATTATCTTCGAGTCGCTAATTAGGGTTTACGAGCCCAATACATACCCATTCATATGCTTAATATATCCGTTAAATCAATCCAATATTGAAGAATCCACTTTAAGTCATAATCAATATTAATCACAATCATAAATCTTTTCATGTTATTTTCATATATCACTAATCGAACTTGAATGTCAATTTACGAATATGTAATTCACTAACACATTTTGGTATACACAATGTTTAATTGATGAAATCATTTAATTGAGCTAAATTTCATATTCACTCCAAATTTTCTTCTATATCCATAAATGCTTTCACTTACCATTTACCTAACCAATTTCTCGAACCAAGCTATCACACAACAATAATACATCACCTGTGCTTCATGAATTCAATGTTCGAATCTTATCACCATCAAATCCATGTCATTCAAATACTTAAAGTTTATTCAAGCATATATTATTACGTTTCATATACCAAGCATATGTCAAAATTACGAATATGCAATCAATTCATTTGTCATTTATTTGACTAGCAAATTAATCTCAAAATTCATAACATTCCATTACTTAAGATATGCCATAAAACACTCCTTTAACATAAACTAGCACCATGGTTGAATTTTCATTATGCGATTTATTCCCTTTTTTCCGAATCACATAGCAAAATATTACAAATATGTATATATTTGAATACTATAATTATGCATCAACTTACCAACATGAGTTAATTCATGAGCCACTCATGACATCGTTTCATGCCAAATATACCACACACATAGGCTATGAAACTTTATTTTCTCTCATGAGCTTACCATGACCAATAATGCACCAATATAAGTATCACTTCTATTTCAACATTTATCGATTATAATCAGACATTTAACCAATTATACACATTTCATTCATATACTTTATTGTCCTCCTCCTCTCCATCCCACATCCTTTATGTATATAACATGCTTAAATAGCATTATACATAATTTTACTATTCACTTATATTTAAATTCAAAGATGCCTAGTTGCGTTACAGTCACTAAATTATTTTTATCCGGAGCTACAAAGCTCCAAATTAAGTTCCGTTAATTTTCCTCAAAACTAGACTCACATATCTTATTACTATAAAATTTTCAAAATTTTTGGCTTAGCCAATTAGTACAGTTTATTCTTTAAATTCACCCCTCTTTCACTGCTCAACATCTCTGGCCTCTCTTCACAAAAAATGAATTATCTCATTGTACAGAATTCAGATGATATTTCTGTTTATTTCCTTTGAACTAATCATACAAATTATAACTCATAATTATTTTTTTAAATTATTAATTACTTTCCAAAGTTAAAACAGGGGATTCCGAAATCAATCCGACCCTACCTCACTAAAATTCAAATATCTCAAAATATATAACTCTTTTGCTTGCTCTGTTTCTTTTATGTAAAAATATACTCATTAAGCTTTCATTTAATATCTTATTCACTCTCTAATTCAATTTCCACCATTTTTGGTAATTTTTCAAAGTCACACTATTGTTACTTTCCAAAACTGTTTTGTTGTTAATTTTACTTTTTCATAATTTCACTTTTTCACTTTCAATCATTATTCAATTTAAATTCCACACATATATTCATCATTCAATCACACTTAATCATTACATGACGTCATGTATTTTCACTTAGTCAATTTCCCGATGAACACTTCGGAATAATAATAATACACGGTGGATTGAGCACACAACAATCACTCTTTATAATCAATGATATCCGGTGGGATCAGCACATAGCAACTACCTTATAATTAATGATATCGGTTCCCATAGTAGCATGCACATAGTACTACACATGTGACCATCACTATCCGATACACGTAGTAGCCTGCACATAGTACTACACACGTGATCGAAGCTATCCGGTACGCATAGTAGCCTGCACATTGTACTACACATGCGACCTATCATTCTGGTTCATGTAGTAGCCTACACATAGTACTACACACGTGACCATCACTTTCACTTTCACATAGTGGCCTACACACAGTCCATGCCACACATGTGATCATTTCTGTCACTTCATTCGTATCCCTTTTTATTCCGAATGTTCAATCGGGAAATTTCTCACTTTTTCTCATTTTTTTCTTTTTCGCTAATCAAAGTCAATTCCTTGTCTTTCTCTACTTATAATAACACATTTAACTTATTTAACACTCACATTATTCAATCCAATCCAAAAATCACATTTTGGAAAAATTACATTTTTGCCCCTAAAGTTTCACAAAATTACGATTTGGCCCCTAGGCTCTGAAATTAAACTTTATTCCTTTTTCTTATGTTTTATGACATGCTGAACATTTTTCCCTTCTATGGAAACATCAAATTCTTACTCTAACACCTACTTATGAATATTAGCTATTTTTACCAATTATGTCAATTTACTCGTTTTCACTTAAAATCGGCTAGCAAAAGTTATTTAACATAATTTCAAGCTTCATATTCTACCATAAAACATCAAAATAAACACATTTCACCTATGCGTATTTTTCCAAATATGAACCCTAGGTTAAATTATAGCTAGAATAAGCTAAATCAAGTTACCGGGACTTTAAAAACGTAAAGAACATTAAAAACGGGGTTTGAAATCACTTACTATAGAGCTTGGAAGCTTGAAAACCCTAAATATGGCTTCCCCCTTGCTGATTTCGTTCACCATGGAGAAGATGGACAAATTTTTGGCTATTTTGCCCTTTTTAATTCTTTTAATTACTAAATGACCAAAATGCCCCCAACTTAAAAATTTCCTATTTCACTTCTTTCTTGTCCATTTTTGTCCAACAAGTTAAAAATGCTCTTATTACAATTTAAGGACCTCCAATTTAAAATTTCATAACAATTGGACACTTCTAACATGTAGAACTCAACTTTTGCACTTTTTACAATTTAGGCCTTTTAGCCAAATTGAGTGTCCAAACGTCGAAATTTTTGAATGAAATTTTCATGAAATCATTCCGTAAAATTGTAGACTAGAAAAATATAATAAAAAATAATTTTTTTCTTATCAAATTTTTGGTCCCGAAACCACTATTCTGACTAGACCTAAAATCAGGCTGTTACATGGACTGTTACATATTTTATAAAAAATGAAAGTGAAATTGGAAGAATCAATGTGATAAGGTTAGCCAATATGTGCAGCAAAAGAAAATCAAAACGAGTAGAAAACTACTTGAAAAGCAAAAAGCATTATGAGTGAGATGAAGTGAAAAAAATGAAAAAGTCACAAAGTCACAAAAGTAGAAAAAATCAGTCATTTATGCACAAAATCTTGTGAGCTAGCTGTATTTTCTATATTATGTTATGACTTCCTATGTGGGGAAATAAGGAAGGTAAGTGATGGAGAAATAAAACTGTGAGCGAGCAATGTTACTAAGGGGGAGAATAGGGAATACTACGATGTGCCAAACTATTTTTGTGCTTGAAACTAATTTGATGCTTCCTATTCTTGAATTTCATACCTGTCCTAAGCTTCAGAATGTTACAAGCCGAAAAGCCCTATGTGATCTAGGTAGACTTATTCATGAATTGACATCATATTAAGTAATTGCATTTACTACTGTTTCTATTATGCTAGGATAATTAAATTACCTGTATGATTTATTGATGGATGCATATATTTGAAAACCTTAGTGCATGTGTACTTTGTAATATACTAAACTTAGATGTTTAATATTAAAAGTGGTAAGCCCTGTATATGTCATGCCAGAATTATGTGTAAACATGAAAATGCCTAGTTATGTACTCAAACATCAATCTTTGTATCATATTTGCTCAAGGGACATCTTTTACTTTTTATTTTGTTTATTTTTCCTTTCTTGAGGACAAGCAATGAGTTAAGTCTAGGCGAGTTTGATCTACCGTAATTTTGGTGTACCAGATTAAACTAGTTTTCGTACTTGAGTAGCTTGAATACGAACAATTTTAGTATTTTTATTTATGTTTTCTTAGTTTAGTTAAATTCAATAAAAACTGTATTTTAAGTCTTTTGTTGACCTTAGGGGATGAATGAGGCCTAAAGGCGAGGTAACGTACTTAGTAAGTGTGCATCAGACCATTCAAAGGCATAGAAACTCAAAGCTGGTCACTGTGTTGAACACGGGGAGCATGACGTCGCAACATAGAAAGTCAAATGCCAAGATTACTATATAGCCTTAAGCGTCATGACATAGCTAAGGGATGTCACGACACACGCTTGAAGCTACCCTTTAACCTTGCATACTGCCTTCGATGTCGTGACATAGGGACTAGGGTGTCACGACACCAATCCTGTACAGAAACATTTACAAAGCAAGGGCGTTTTGGTCCGCAACTAAAAATTTAAGACGAGAACATCAGCTGACCTAGGGTTGAGGACGACAGTAACCCTAACTCTATAAATAGGCTCCTAAAACACTTGTTTAGGGACAACTTTCTTACTTTAAGTTTCGTTTTATAATTTTAGCTTTTAGTTTTCTTTTCTTTTAGGCTTTAGGTTATTTTCAGTTCTTTTCTATATTGTATTCTTTAGAGAATGTGAGTTGTAACCATGATCAAACTACTGTGGATTTTGTGCTTCGATCAATACAATTCAGGATTATCTTAAACCTTTTTCTTGACTCATTAATTATGTTTATCTCTATTATCAAGTTTATTGTGTTCATGAGATCCACAATAAACTAATCCTTTTGTGGGGGATTAGTGAGTGGAGGTGTGATTAATTATTTGCTATATAGGGTTTTCTTAGAGGATTAATTGTTTGGGAGAGGAAGAACTTAAAACCTAGGCTTGATGACCCTAGAAAGTCATTTAGGTGGGAATTAACTCAAAATTGGTATGACCTATCCATAAACACCTTAGCCCTAAACTACTCTAGACTGTGAGGTCGTGTCGACTCATTAGTTTAGTGGAAGATCAAGAGATCCTTCTAGGGTAACGACTAGCTAATTGGGTAGAAACCAAAATAGGAATTACTTATGAACACCGAAACGAGCTAATCACCCATGCTTAGATTTGATTAAGTTAGAATTCATTTATCTGAAGTACCATTTATTTTTGCTATTTTTATTTCTTTATTTTTCAAAACAAAAAATTCTTATTTATATTTATTCGTAATATAATTTATTCAAACTACTAATTAGATTTATTTACGTTTAAGTTAAGTTAATTTAGTATTTGCCACTCTTGGGTGTGATCTTTGGAGTACTTACCTGCTTTGTTGTAACTATATTACAACCTAAACCGTATACTTGTGAACACCACCTCAATTCAATTTATTTTAGTTGCAATATTCACACTCTAGACATTTGTACATCCAGAGGTGGTTAGTGACCTAGGATGATGAGGGGCAAACCTCAAAAAATATGAGTCTAGGCAAATCCTTATCATGAAAATGCTAGAAAAGGATGTCTTTATGGCGATCTATGAAAAAGGAAGCATTTTTGGTGATCTATGAAGGGAATGCCTTTGTCGCACACTCTGAAGACCCTCCTAGCAACCAACTGAAGGAAATGCCTCTGTGGCGGACCTTGAGGGAATGAAACGACATTCACGATGAACTCTAAAGGAATGATAGTTGTAATGAACTCAGAAGGAAAGGCCCCTGTGGTGTATCTTGTTACACCTTCGATCAGATATTCTAATGAGCTTCCTTTGTGGCGAGCTTTGTATGAAATGTTATGGCATATCTTGTATGGTCTTAAGACAAGAACAGAGAAACTGGAATGCCAAGAGCATGCGGAGAATTCAAAGTATAGGTCAATTAGACTTGAAGAACAAATCTGAGTAAGGGCTATGTCTAGTGAATTGAATAAGGTTATTTGTTTGTAATTATTAGAAGGAGGGTATTCTCTAGAATTGATCAAATCATATAATTAAAGAATGTATCTTCTATCTATCTACGAAATCATTCATGAATTTTGAATAAACGATGGCTTGAAATATGTATGTAAGAATAATAATATTTTCTCTATATTGGCCTCTAGAATGGGTAGGGTTAAGCAATCACGAAAGCGTAGAGTGGAAAACGTGAGTAATGTATCGAAGATACAAAAAGGAAGGCATATTTCTAAGTCAGGGTGACATCTATGGTACGAAAAATGGCATTTTGGGAAGGTATTCGCTAGAGAAAAGTTCAAGAACAAAGAACAATGAGATGGCGAATTGAATCACCAAATACGAAATAGAAAAACGATTTAGGTAAATGGGTGTTTATCTTACTAAGTTCTCATGAACTTACCTCTATACATTATGTTATAGGTAAGTCGATTTGGGTCTACGCCAGGAGGGATGATGCCAGGGCTACACCAAATAAGTGGCAAGGCGGGCTATTAAGCATACAGAAGAAGTTGGTAGCATAATGTTGTCAGTAACGTTGTTTAAGATTTACAATTTGAGCTAATGTAATTAAATTAAGAGGTTCGCTTGAAAGTCTTTGTAGTAGAAATTCTTGTAAGATAATAGTAATTTTCCAATGTATATTCAATTGAAATTTTGGTTGGGAGATTATTTTAATTAATTTGTAATAGTTATGAAAATCAAGTATAAGTATTTAAACATAAGTTGTATTTGTGTTGTAACACCCAAGATTTGGACTCGGTGAATCGGATTGGGTTGAGGGTATTACATAAAATATGTCATTCAAATGCTTCAACCATTACTTGACGCCATGCCTTAATGTTTGTATAAGCTCAACATATAAGAATATCAAAACACAAGCATTTGTAAAAGGTCAAAACCATTACATCCAAGTAAACACAAATGCATAATAAGCCTATATCCACTCATCATGTACTCAATATACCAAAGCCAATCTTATTATATAATAGTTCCTTCATAGCTTGAGACATAGCCAACATTTACATATAGGTATATCACATGAGATCATTCAAGAATCCAAACCATATTTTGATTCAAAACACCATATCTCAAGGTGCACATAGGTGCATAACATTTCCTATATACATGGCACATAACCGAGTCCAGAATGAATAAAAATCTACCAAATTGAAGTCTGGATAGTATGTGCTTTGAGTTTATCCGATCTTTATGTTCCACAAAAGATAACTATAAGACAGGAAAACCACAACCGAGTAAGTATTTAAGATACTTTGAAAGCTCATAAGCATAGAAAGATAACTTACTCATTTAAAAACTTATGACTAACATCTAACCAGCTTCCAATTAAATCTAATCATAGCAATATAATTCAACAAGTAAGATCACATAATCGTTCCTTGTACCGATTCAAGTACATGTAATTCTATTGTAACTCAATTCCTTAAAAATATAACAAAATAAATACAAATTAAAAATTATTTCTCTATTACGGACATTTATCTTGAGAAATATCAAGATAACAAATAGGATAACCGAAGTGCATACAAGGTTACCAAAGTGCAATTAAGGGCATCAGATTGTAATCAGATAAACATTTCCTTACAAATCAATCCAAATATCACATTTTATACCATTATATAGATAACTCAAATTATATATACATATATACAATTTATAATTCAATTACCTATACAAATCAAATATAACAATGTTATGTGAACTTACTTGGCAAAATCGATGGTAAGCAAAGTGTTAGGGGCTAATATGCAATTTTCTCTTTTCCTCGATTATCTACCAGCTGATTCAAATATTAATCTATACGACAATTCATTTAAATTTATCAGTTTAAATTATCTTATAACACTTACTCTATGCATATTAAATTTTAAATTTCACTTTTATAATTTCCTAAAGTTTCACATTATATTCAATTTAGTCCCTAAAATCAAAACTACCATAACTTTCACGTTAAAGCTTCATTTTCTATCCATTTTCAATTTCATCCTCCCATAACCCTTTAGAATCAATAATTATGGAAATTTCATATCAAATTTGAAATAATTACATTTTAGTACCTATATTCAAAACTAGCAAATTCCACTTTACAAATTAGTTCTATATCACATCTAAGCTTACCATTAAAAAGTTTTACAATTTAATTCCTGCACTAGCTAAATTAGGTTCCCAAAATCTCAAAAAATAAAATTTACAAAAAATAAACCTCAAATATACTTACATGCAAAGGCCGAAAGCTTAGAAGTGCTCAACAATGGCTTCCTTTTCTTTACTTCTTAGTTTTGAATGGTGGAAGGAAAATATGGTTAAATATGACCATTCTTTTATGTTTTAATGTATTTTATTTACTTATTAACTTACTTTTTAACATATATTTTTATTAAAAATCAAGAACTAATTGTCCATATTAATAAAAAAAGGGCTATTTTTTCCACTTAGATCCTTGAGCAATTACTAATTAAGTCATTTAGCTAAGAAAAATTCAATAGTGATTAACTTTTACCTCTTTTACGATTTAGGCCTTCCACCTTAATTAGTAAAAAATTCAGCAAAATTACCTATCAAAAATTCAGTTCTCCTAAATGAAAACTTTTTAAATATTTAATAAAAATATTTATGGGTTTGATTTATGGAAACAAGGTTTTGGTACCTCATTTTCTTACACCACTGACTTTAGGGTCAAAACACTTGTACTTTAACTACTAACCAAACAATAAAATTTCTAGACTGAAATTCTAATGCATTGTAATAAACTAGAAAATATTAAATAATAATATTTACCTACTCGCTCATTGAAAAATGGGTTTCAAAACCACCATTTTCGATACCATTGAAAAATGAGCTGCTACATCTCGGCCTCTAACTGATTAATTAATCAATGAATACTCACTTATCTTTCGACCTCGCTTTCTAAACCAGGATAAATTATGATTTATTCAGAAAACTTATCTTTCCACCTAGTTTTACCTAGATGACTTCCTAGTAGCATCAATCCTAGGGTTTAAGCATACATAATTTAAACCAACTAGTTCTACAGGAAACACTCATTCTTCCGTTAATTACCCCTACATCCACTCGTTAACCTTCTTAAAGGAATTAGCCACACATGAATCTAAATGGCACTTTCCCTAGATATAATATAATCATGCAAAACACACAAAATAAACTAAAACAGAGAGATAGAAATTTATTCATTTGATAAGCTGGATGTGTTTTGTTCTGTAAATTGTTTTAACAGCTAGCGATATATCGATGTTGACAAGTGAGAAGTGAAAGAAAAATATAATAAAATACTTAATAACGAAGACTTGGACTCAAGCAGAATCAAAGTCGAAGAATAAGAAATAAATTATTTTTGAAAATAAAATGAAACCTAATTAAAAATCATAATCAAAACTAAGCCAACTAACTAAAGTCCTAAGGTGGGCCTTCTAACGGCCTCCTATAGCTTAGCCTAAGCTTTCCTATTTATAGGCAAAGTTGGTTGCTCAATTAGGTCAATTACATGCCTTAATTAGGCTAAATATGGATTGTGCAAATGAAAACACCCTTAATTAATTATTTTCATCTGTCAGGCCTGTGTCGTGACACACAAATTCAAACTTGAATTCTGGATTTCGTTCACCTGTGTTGCGACCTTAGAAGCTCACGTTGGGTCTCAATATCAATTAACTCATTAAAACTATCTTAAGGCCCGTATTGGCCCAAGAGGTCAACTAACTAAAAAGTATATGTAAAAACGCTTATTTTGCAATAAATTAAGTCTAAGCTATTGAAACAAAAATGTAGTAAAATAACCTAAAAAGACTTAAAAACAAGCTTGTTAAGTGCCGAAAAGTACCTAAATTGCCACTACAAATTGTGGCAGGTCAAATACCCCCACACTTAACTCATTGCTTGTCTTCAAGCAAATAAGATAAAAATAAAAGAAAACACAGAAGATAATAAAGTACTTGAGCATGTTTTGTACATATAATTGGATTAGAGTAATATAAACAAGATGATGTAGCTAAACATGTAATTCTAGCACGATACGTATCTAAATCATGATTTCTAATATTAGACAAAGTTAGTTCACTAAAATGAAAAATAAAAAATCAAAGAATGTCAAGAATCTTGATCCATAAAAACAAATACAAAAATATATGATAAGTCTAAAATATAGAGTTATTTTAGCACTATTTGATATATAAATTATGCAAATTCTAGGTAGTTGATAACACATTTTGTAGTTTTTACTTATTATTTTGTTCAATACTATGAAAATGTGTTATTTTAACTAATTTTATGCTAAATACTTTGTTGTCCATATTTTTGAGGAAATAAATGGACTCATTAGGGAAAGAAAGTAGGAACTGAATTGTAGGGTTGATTTGTTAACATCTTTAAATGTCCCAAAAATGCTTATTGGGCTTTAAAATCCATCTTGGTCTAGCTCTAAAAGGAGTTAACATCCTTGGACAGCCTTGTATGGGAGGTAGAGGCCCAAACCATCCACAATAAGCCCCAAACCATTCATCCAAGGGAAAAATAGTGCACAAGACCTTTTCTTCAACCTTGTTCCTTGAATCAAAGAACCACCAAGAGAGAATAAAGGGCACAACAACCACCAAGTGGAAGGAATCAAGGGGATGACTTCTTCCTCATCCAAAAATAGCAAATTCATCCACTCCTCTTCCACTACTCAATGGTCGACTACACAAGGGAGATTTTTAAGGGATTCCCATACTATTTTTAGAATGGAACGTTCAGGCTTCTCCATTATAAATAGAGCATCATTCCATCATTTTTTCATCCTATTTTTTCCAACTTCTCGAGTACTAAACTTGAGAGAAGAAACATAAGTTTGAGAGAAGCAAAGAAATATGGTTTTGAGAGTTTCCAAAATCAACATTGAGATAATACTTTTGTAGTAGAGAATTCTCTCATCAATATTTTGTTAACATCTAGGACACTTATGCTTATAAATACAACCCTTTCTTCATAAGAATTCTCTCATCGATATTTTGTTGTCAAGTGTATGTTTCGAATCAAGTTCGTATCAACCAAGGTAAGCCTCTGTCTTGTTAGGGTTGATTGTCCAGAAAGCTAGGTTCGCTTACATGTGTGAATTCCATAAAGTTTTGTCTGCTCAAGTAATCTATGTATGTTGCAAACTAGCTGAACCATCTACCAAAAAGGATAAAGGCAAAGCTAAACTCATTTAAATTTTTAAGCTTTTTTCGGTGAGTGATTAAGAATTTTCATAAGTGTGCAAAATTATCATGCTTTCAGTATGAATGCTCAACGTTCATAACTTGTGTGCGAACTATTATGCTTTCCAAAAATCTTGTTTTCACAACCAAAGATCCACTAATAAGCTTTTTCTAAAAACTCTATTTTTAAGCTCTGAAACTCTATTTTAAAACATGTTTCCAAGTTATGTTTTCAAGATATGTTTTAAATTTTTTTATGCGTGCTTCTATGCGAGCCTGTGTTTTAAAATATGTTTCTAAAAGTACAATTTTATAAGCTATGTTATGCAAGCTCTTTATGTGAGCTCTACATGATAAGTTTTGTCGGTGCTCATTTGTGAGTCCTTATGTTGGATATATTGGCATACAAAAGGATTGTGAATACTCACCTATAAGCTTTGTGAATTGAGCGTTGAAGGCTTGAGACATGTGTAGAGATAAGGGAATGTCGAGCTATAATCTATTTAATGGGACATGTTGGAGTAGAAGAGAGTGGTGTAGGTTGATGCTACACTTATGGGACATGTTAAGGACTCTTTAAGTCATTCTGAGGCGTCATAAGGAGATCCACATATCCAACAGATTTTTACAAAATTATGTTTTCTGACAAGCATGGCCTGCAAACTAGGCCTCGCATCTTCATCGCGAACCTAGCACGTGATACAATTTTCTTTAAAAAAAGTCTTCTATCTGTTAAAATGTTGTGGCAAAACCATAAGACCAACAAAGCTACTTGGGAAACTGAAGAAACAATGAAGCAACAATATTGATTGTAGTAGAAAGAACATATGTTTTCTCCCTACTTATTGTTTAAATTGTTCCCATTTAGTTACCCTTAGCATACATTTTAGCATGTTTATTTTTAATAAATTGCATTTTTACAACTCAGTGAATCCTAGCCTATTTTATCTTTAATTTTGCTATCTTTTTAGACTAATTTCGCTACATGAGTTAATTCTAGATTGCGTCTGAAATTATCACTGTAGTTGACAAATATCCACAATGTCAGTGCATGAGTTTACTCCAAATGGCGTTCAGAATTATCGCCGCAGTTGACAGCTGCCTGATAAGAGCCAACCATGAGTGAGCTGTCCAGTCTAGTGTAACTACTCTGTACAAACAAGAACAGAAGAATCCTGAGAGAAGGACACCTGTACTATTGAGGAAAACATAAAAGAATAAAGTGAGAAGAATGAAGAGGAGAAATTTTTGGTGTACCACCATTCTTTTACACTATTTTGAAGCTTGCAACTATGGTAGCTTGAGCTTTCCTTGGGTGAGCCAACGTGAAAACTGATGGATATCCACTCCTGACGAGAAGATCTAAGTGCAGAATAAGAAGAAATGGATAGATTCAATCGAGTAGCCTAGGTATAGTATTCTCCATTTGATTCTTTCTCATTTCTTGAAAACACTGGTGATTATTGTATGTTTTCTACTGTATGGAAGTACAATGATTTTTTTAAATGTTATCTTATTAAATCTTATTTTTGTTGTTTAATCTTGGGGTTTGAATGTTCTAAACACGAAAGTGTTATTGCAATCACTAACACTGGAAGGTGCAGCGACAATTTGAGCTAACAAGCTTTTTAGCGGAAGTTGAGTAAGGACTAAAGGAATTTAGTCAACTTGTTCTTAATAGTTTCATATTGCCATCACCTGAAGGTGAGGTTAATATGCATGTTTAAGTCTCAGATTAAATCAAATAGTGGCATTTGGTAAAATATACATTAATTTTATTGCATTGAAAATCACCTATCTTTTATACCGTGTGAGTACTTAGTATATAGTTGAAGATTCATGTTAGGGATCCCAGTTTAACCATAGCATACTTTATCTTATTGTTTTTGAGTTATTTCTTCAACAGCTATACTCACAATTTTCCTTGTTTCTATCTAGTTATTGCATCGACATTAATAGACAAAAGATAACCATCCCTGTGGAATTGATATCTGATAGACTCACATCTGCCTATTATACTTGCACCGATGGTGTATGCTTGCACATTATTCCTGTGACGTTAACAGCCGATCAAGTATCCTCACTTGTTTAACGAAGAACATTTTGAGGATAGAATGCCTTAAAATGGGGGCGAATTATAACATTTTAAGATCCGGGATGAAAGTTTTGGCCTCACAAGTGAGAGTTCACCAGTGTTTCAATGAACTAGGAGTTTGCTAGGGCTTCGACGAACTGGGGACTTCACCAAAAGAGTATTAATAAGGAGTTCGCTAATGTTTCAGTGTTGCAATATACACCAAAAAATATGGTAAGGGGGTTCACCAAATTCATTGAAAGTCATGTTCACCAGTCTATTTGGCGAGTTGGGGTTCGTTAGCCTATTTTGAGAGCTAGGGTTTTGCGAAACTATTTTTACAAACTTATGTTTTCTAACAAGGATGATCTACGAACTGGGTCTCGCATCTTCACCATGAACCCAACACGCGATATAATTTTCTTCAGACTAAGTCTTCTCTCTGTTTTACAAGCATACACTGTTGATTTCTGATTATTCATTGAGTTTTCAATTTACTCATCCAATCCTCACTTACTTCGTAAGTAAGTAGGTCGTGAGTGCTAGTGGTGAGGTAGATGACTTGGTGAGGCTCACCCCTAAATAAATATCAACAAACTTGAGAAATAGGCAATAGGGTTTATATTTATTTGGGTTTAGGCTTATTATAATTTAATTCTATTATTGAAATAATTTCTATGAAAATTTAAGTCTATTTTCATTCGGTAAACCTTAAGTAAAACCTTTGTTATATATATTCCTTCTCAGCATGATTAAAGTTTGATGTTTCTTTATTTCTCTTTGTATGTGTACCATGTGGTTTTCTTTCAACTTTTTCATAGTATGTATTAAATCACATGTGTACCAGTTTATTATGAAGTAATATTTTCTACAAACCCTTGCATGAATGACCCTTGTGTGAAAGACTTCTTTGTTTATGAAGTTTGTATTGCATGCGAACTTAGTCATGCAAGTGCGATCCTAAAAAGTATACGAACTGTACTTACCATGTGAAACTGTATTACTAATCGAGCACATGCCTTGTGTTTTTATGTAAATAATGTATGTGTTACTCTGATATGTGAACCTATATGAGAACTCATGCTTCTCTGCAATACCATGAACTCATAAGATATTTTACTAGGTGAATCTATGTTGTGTGTCATATGCAAACATTAGTTGTTGTGGAACCTTCAAAATAACTCGCATGTTTTACTTTATATGTTTCATAGTATTCCACTGTTATGTTGTAACTTAACACATTATTTATTATAAGTAAATGGTGTGTTGGAGGTTAGTTTGGGAGTTAACGGAGAGTCACTTCAGTGGCTAATTTAACTTGCCAGATTCGGGTCGAACCTACTCGACTAGGTCTGGGGTGTTACATTGGTTGTTATCAGAGATAGCCAGGTTAAGGCTCGTAATGCTAGAGTCCG
This sequence comes from Gossypium raimondii, assembly GCF_025698545.1. Lineage (NCBI taxonomy): Eukaryota > Viridiplantae > Streptophyta > Magnoliopsida > Malvales > Malvaceae > Gossypium > Gossypium raimondii. Next base: position 29,666,258 of record NC_068574.1, on the reverse strand, counting down.
TCGAGCCAAAGCTAGTCAGGATAAGTTCGCTAGGTCGTTTCTATGACAGTTGAGTTCGCTAGAATGGCAAATTGTGTCCGCTAGATTTGGCAAGGTCAGATCGGCAGAGCATGTAAGGTAAGTGCAACAAGTATTAGAAGTGCTATACATGTTTGTGTGATTGTTTGAATAGGGTAGGACCGAGAACAACATCGCCTTAGTTCAACTATATCTTTTGTAGGATTACGCCTCGGATCATCCCTTTGCTATTAGTGAACTGTGTTCGTGTATATGTTTGTTACGTGTGAATAGTGTTCACAAGTCTATTTATTAAGTTGGACACCCAATTAAGTAGGTTTGATGTCTTACCTAAGCCCGAATCTCATGTACATTTTGAGTAAGCAATAATGCCTGTGATTCTGATCTATCGTAATTCGGTGTACTAGATTAAACTAGTTTTTGCACTTGAGGAGCTTAAATATAAGCATTTCCATTATATTTTGGTTAAGTTTTTATAGTTTAGTTTAAATTTATTAAAAAGTATAATTTGAGTCTTTTATTGACCTTAGGGGCCAAATGAGGCCTAAAGGTGAGCTAATGTACTTAATGAGTGTGCAGGAAACCATCAGAGGGTGTACAAACTCAATACTAGTCAATGTGTTGCAACATGAGAAGTTTGATGTTGCAACATAGGGAGCAGAATGAAGTAATCCTGAGACTACGTTCGGTGTCGCAACAGAGGCACTAGGGTATCATAACATCGGTCCTATACGAGAAACACTTACGAGCCAGGGGCTTTTTCATCCGCACAATCAAAATTTAAACACAAGAACGTCAGCTAACCTAGGGTTGAGGTCAACGACAACTCTAACTCTATAAATAGGCTTCTAAGCACTTTTTAAAGGATAGCTTTTGATATTCTAAGTTTTCCTTTGTAATTTAGTATTCAGTTTTTTTCTTTCTCTTAGGCTTTTGATTTCTTTTCAGTTCTTTTCATTCATGTTCCTTGGAGAACTTGATTTGTAGATGCAATCTAACTATTGGGGATTCGTATGTTTTCAGTAATCAAATACAATCAAGATTCTCTCAATCTTATTCTTAATTTATTCCTTATGCATATCTTATTTATCAAGTTTATTGTGTTTATGGATTCCATGAGGAACTAATCCTCTTATGGGGGATTAGTGAATGAAGGCGTGATTAATTGATTACTTTATAAGGTTTTCTTAACGGATAAGCTGTTTCGGGAAGAAAGAACTTAAACCCTAGTCTTGACGACCCTAATAAGTCATTTAGGTGGGAATGAACCCAAAATTGGTATAGCCTATCCGTGAACACCTTAACCTCGAATCGATCTAGACTGTGAGGTTCGATCTAGACTGTGAGGTCGAGAGATAAGTAGTTCTTGTCGACTCGTTAGTTTAGTGGAAGATTGAGAGATCCTACTAGGGTAACGACTAGTTGATTGAATAGAAACCTGAAATAGGAATTAGTTATGATCATTGAAGTGAGCTAATCACCCATGTCTAGATTTTAGTTATTCAAAGTTCATTTTATTTATGCAATTCTTATTCTTTCACTCATAAAAACCAAAAAATCTCTTCTTTACGTTTTGTCGTAATATAATTTATCTAGATTACTAATTAATTCTATTTGCATTTTAGTGAACTTTAATCTAGTACTCGCCTCCCTTAGGTACGATCCTCGGAGTACTTACCTACTTCATTGTAACTGTCGAAACCATTTTTTGAAAACAAAAAAATCGACTTATTAAAAATGAAAATTGGAATCGCCACCAATCTTTTATTGAGTTGTGATCGGATCACCTTGAAAACAATTTTGGTCTACGAGTTTTAGTAAGAAAATGGGTTCGGGAGTCAGTTACGCATGAGGAAGGGTTAGCACCCTTATAACGTCCAAAATTGGTACCCAATTCTTTATTTAATGTCTTAAAGTTGAATGTCAAAAATTCGAAAAGATTAAAGACGATTTCCCTTTTTTATTAATGCCATATTTTAAAACAATGCTTGGATAGATTTGAACGAATGTAAAAGAGGCCTTCTTATCTCAAGGTAACAAAATATCGTATCTCGTAAGTTAGGATACAACGTTTGAATTCCCGAGCATAAGCTAACCTTTAAAACTCTTTATTGAAACTTTGTGTATTTGAAAACTAAAATGTTTAGCCATTTTATTTCGACGAAAAAAGATCGAAACCCCGTAAGTTAGGGCCCGATTTCTCGTCGTTCCAAAGATGAAATATTGCAAACTTCATTTTTACTTTTTACGAATTTGAATTTAAGCGATAGTTCAATGCAATATTAACAAAGATGTAAATTTCATTTATTTGAAATGAAAAGAAATAAAATGATCAATTTTTGGTAAATAAATCAAAAATTTTCGCTACAATGTAATGTTCGGAATTAAAAAACAAATGTATGAATATGGAACAATATACATGGGTTGACTACCATAAAAATATGAATATACGAACTCAAATGCACATAATAGTTTTTAAACTCAAAATAATATATGAAACAAAACCCAATACCAAATAAATAGTGTAATAGCCCGAATTTGGGGCTAGTCAGAATAGTGGTTTCGGGACCACAAATTTGACGAGAAAAAAATTTATTTTCATTATATTTTTATGGTCTACGGTTTCACAAGATGATTTCATGAAAATTTCGTTTGAAAATTTTGACGTTTGGGCACTCAATTTAGTCAAAAGGACTAAATTGTAAAAAGTATAAAAGTTGAGTTCTATATGTTAGAGGTGTCCAATTGTTATGAAATTTTAAATTGGAGGTCTTTATATGGTAATTAGACCATTGGTTAAGTTGGTGGACAAAAATGGGTATGGTTGGGCATGTTTCCAAAGTTTTTCATTAAGGGCATTTTGGTCATTTAGTTATTAAAATGATTTAAAAACAAAATTAAAAGCCAATTTTTGTCCATATTCAACCCCTAGTACGAAAGTTGCATTAATAAACCATGGATAAGGTTTTTTAAGCTTCCAAGCTCGATTATAATTCCATTCTATCCCCGTTTTTAATGATTTCACAAGATGATTTAATGAAAATTTTGTTCGAAAATTTTGACGTTTGGGCACTCAATTTAGTCAAAAGGACTAAATTGTAAAAAGTATAAAAGTTGAGTTCCATATTTTAGAGGTGTCCAATTGTTATGAAATTTTAAATTGGAGGTCTTTATATGGTAATTAGACCATTGGTTAAGTTGGTGGACAAAAATGGGTATGGTTGGGCATGTTTCCAAAGTTTTCCATTAAGAGTATTTTGGTCATTTAGTTATTAAAATGAATTAAAAACAAAATTAAAAGCCAATTTTTGTCCATATTCAACCCCTAGGACGAAAGTTGCATGGATAAACCATGGATAAGGTTTTTCAAGCTTCCAAGCTCAATTGTAATTCCGTTCTATCCCCGTTTTTAATGATTTTTACATTTTTGAAATCCTCGTAACAAGATTTACCTATTTTTACCATCGTTTTGAACTAGGGTTTGTGTTTAAAAATTTACCCATGAATGATATGCATGTATTTTGATGTTTTATGGAAGAATATGAATGTCTGGAGTGTGATGAACGATTTGTACTAAGTAATTTTCGATGAAAATGCCTAAAAGGATTAATTTGTAAAAGTTATAAAATATATCACAAGTGTGTGAATAAGTGAGTATTTTGGACTGCTATAGTTATGAAAATGGTTCAGCTAGGCCTAAAATGCAAGGAAATTGAATAAAAAAATTTTTACGAGCCTAGGGGCAAAATTGTAATTTTATGAAACTTTAGGGGCAAAAACATAATTTTGCCAAAGTATGATTTTTGGACTGGAATGAATAGTGTGAAGGTTATATAATTTAAATGTATTGTTATAAAAAGTGAAAAATTTCGGAATGGACCTTTGGAATAAAAAGGGATATGAATGAAGTGACAGAAATGATCACATGTGTGGCACGGATTTTGTGTAGGCCACTATGTAAAAGTGAATGTGATGGTCACGTGTTGAGTACTATGTGCAGGCTACTACGTGTATCGGAATGATAGGTCGCATGTGTAGTATTATGTGCAGGCTACTATGCGTACCGGATAGTTTCAATCACGAGTGTAGTACTATGTGCAGGCTACTACGTGTATCGGATGGTAATGGTCACATGTGTAGTACTATGTGCAGGATACTATGTGAAGTGAACATCATTGATTAATAAGGTGGTTGCTATGTGTTGAATCCACCGAGTATCTGTTATTATTCAGAAAGTGTTCAACGGAAAATTGACTAAGTCTAATTGAATAATGAATACAGGTGTGGAATTGAATTGCATATAGACTTAGAAATGGAAAAGTGAATTTTAAATTGAATTGTGATTGAAAGTGAAAAAGTGAAATTATGAAAGAGTGCATTTAGCAATAAAACAGTTTAGACAACAACGGTTGTGTGACTTTGAAAAATCACCAAAAATGGTGGAGATTGAATTAGAGGTTGAATAATATATGAACTTGAAGCTGAATGAGTCTATTTCACATAAAAGAAATAAATCAAGAAAAAGAGTTATATATTTTGAGATATTTGAAGTTAGTTAGACAGAGTTAGAATGAGGTCGGAATCCCCTTTTTTGAATTTGGAAAATTGTCAAAAATTGTAAAAAAATAATTATGGGATAAAATTTATATGTTTAGAATCCTCAGTGAATTTATTTTCAAGAAAAACAAACACCAACAATATCTGAATTTTTTACAATGAGATAATTAATTTTTAGTGAAGAGAGGTCACAATTATCGAGCAGTAAAATAGGGGAAACTTTAAAGAATATTCTATACTATTTGACTACACAAAAAATTCTAAAAATTTTATGGTAAGAAGATATATGAATCTAGTTTAGGGGAAAATTTACGGATCTTAATTTGGAGTTCTGTAGCTCCAGGTAAAAATAATTTAGTGACTCTGACTTGAATAGACAGCTTTGAATATATATGTGAGTGAATAGTGAAATTATAGCTAATGTTGTTTAAGTGTGTTATACACATTAAGGATGTGGAATGGAGAGGAGGAGGAGGAAAATAGGAATAAAATATGAATGATTTGTGTATAATTGTCCATATGCTCAATTATAATTGATAAACGATTGAAAAGAAATGATGTTTATAATTGTGCATTGTTAGTTATAGTTAAAGTTCATGTGAGAAAAGAACGTTTCGTAGTATGTGTATGTGGTAGACTTGGTATTTGATTTGGTATGTAGCAATCTTAGAAATGGTTTATGAATTAACTCATGTTGATAAGTTTGATGCATAAATAAATGTGGTGCTTATCCATGCTTATACCATATGTTTATTTGGCTAGCATGTTTGGTGTGTATGCTTAGGCTTTGGCCAAGCTGTGGCTGGATTACGCCACATTAAATTTATAAAATTATGCATTAAGATGGTAAATGTCTAGATGGAAATATGCTTGTGATCATAAAAAGGTGGTAAGGTTTAAAGTTTGTAATCTTTATTAAAATGGTTTATCATGTGGTTAGTGTTCAAAAAGACTAGCTTGGGACTATAGTTGAGTGTAATGTTTATATCTTGTGTGATATGCATAGGAAACATGAGTGGAAAGGAAATGAAATACTAGGTTCATGCTTGAAGTGTAAAATGATGCAAAAAGGGGACGTTAAGTTAAACAATAAATATGTATTTGTATTAAACTTAATGAAATTGAATTGTACGTGAATTAAATGGAAATTACAAATGATATGATTTGAATTAAATGAATTATTGTGGCATTGAAATGTATATTGGATTGAGAAATTGAATTGAATCGTGAACATGAGAATCGTGAATTAAATGAAATGAAAATGAAGTATTGAATTGCATGAGTATGTATTGGGTCTCAGAAGCCCTATTTGGTACAAATATAGTATTTTGAAGTTATAACGTGAAGATTTATAAAAGCATGTTAAAAATTTGAAGAGTTTAAATTTGAATGAAATTTTATAACTCGGTTTAACATGTTTATAAGTGTATGTGTTCTGGTAATGCCTCGTACCCTATTCCGGCGTCGAATACGGGTAAGGGGTGTTACAATGTGACATCACCAGATTCAGTCATAACGTTTAGACTGGATTTAGGGTGTTACATTTAGTGGTATCAAAGCTATGGTTTAGTCGGTTCTCGGGCCGAACGTAGCATATGTGAGTCCAGCTATACATGCCTTGTTATGACTCGTGATGGTGTGATATCTCTGGGCTCTAACAAAATTATTTTGTTAAGACAGAGATGATTTTCAACCGAGTTATTTTCAATAATGCTGAAAATGATATTGACATAAATGAAATATACTCATGTTATGTTGGAATTTGGAAAGGTAAGAATAAAAATTTGTGATATGTATGTGTTCATGTATGAAAAGAGATGATCATAAGTTAAAAAAAAAAACGAAATGAAATGAATGTTGTGATAAGCTCATCCAAGTATGTTGGTGATATATGATGTTATGTGCTCAACATATTTGATTAAGTGAATATCGTAAGCGAATTTACTTAAATAGATGGAATGTGTATTTATGTACATCTGCTTGAATAAGTGAAATCAGTACGTTCATATGATAGAATCTTATATTTAATTGTTAAATTAGAGGTAATACGATGTTTTGTTTGATGTCTTTATTATTGAACCATGAATATTATAATAGTATGAAAACTGAATTAGAAGATTAAATTGAGTAGAATGCAAGAATGAGTACTTTCGTTCAGTGATATGTGATGAATTGACAAAAAAAACCATGGTTGGACCATGGCAACATGTGATATGTGATTTCCGTATAAGACCATATCCGAGATATGACATCGGTGAGATATGTGCTACTGTGTAAGACCATAGTTGGGCTATGGCATCAATATGTAAATATGTTTAAGACCATAGTTGGACTATGGCATAGAGAAAACGAAGTACTCAATTTTGTAAGACGTTCTCTAATTGAATAAATGTCGGTAAGTAAAATGGAAGCTAAGTATTGGAATTTAATTAGATATTAATATTGAGATCAAGTAAATTTATTGTGTGAAATTGTGGGTGACAGAAAATATTCATAATAAATAGATGTGTTAATTTGCTTGGAATGAACTACGTGGTTATGATGGTATTACATTGATGATGAATGCAAAGTCATATATATATGAATCTATGAGAGCAAGTTAGAAACTTTATGACCTCACCATCACCCCCTTATTAGTATTTTTTATGACGAAAATTATCTTGATGAGACAGATATGTTTTTCAACCGAGTTAATTCTAATAGTATAGAAGTAAACTGTTAAATGTTTGAGTAAAATATATTGATTATGAGTTGAAACTCATAAAGGTATGGATCAAAGAGTATAACATTTTGTTATTGATAAATGTTATAATTATATGAGCACATGAGTTATGATATTTGGATTATGATGCTATATAGAAATTTTGATTATGAATTAGTGATTTGAGTTGGCATATGAATTATGTGTTGAGAACAAAAGTGATTAAAAGCAAGTGTTTATTAAATGCTTTGAGAATGTGAAATTAGTAATGAATTGGCTATTTGTGATAGTATGTGTTATGCGCATTTATGTTTAAGATAAATTTGAGGCTTTACTACACTCACCCCCATATCAGTAAAATGTTACAATGAAATTTGTAAGATTTTGGTTGAATAAGCTTACGAGTGTAGTGATACAGAAGTTTGTGTACGGAAGATTAATAATGTGGTCAGAAAAGTGAATGAATTAGCAAATGAAGATAATATAAAAAGAGAGATATTTGATAGTTCTGAAAACTACTCGGATTATGCAAAGTTACTGTCATAAAAGAAGTTAAATCCAATTAAATGATTTATTCAGGTATGTTATTTTTAAAAAAAAATTAACTGGAAGTTTTTCTGGATTGATTTGTGTTAGTAAAGAGATAATGTGAAAATTCTGATGACAGAATTAGACAATTGAGTAATGTTTGTATTGTATTAATAGCTGAGTACAGTAGCTATAATGGGGTAATTACTATGACTCCTTTTAGACATTCTGTGTGTACAATTATCCTCAGAGCTATATGTGACTGTTTAGTTTCAAAAAGAATTCTTATCGTATGAGAACATTAGCTAAACATATTAATAGATGAAAGAATTATTGGTTTGTTTGGGTTATGTTCAACATTGCCATGTCTTTTTCTGGTATTTATTCCCTTGTGTGAATATGAAAATCGAGGGTAAAGTCTGAGTGAGGCTAATATTTTTTTTCTACTAGTTATTGTTCTACTGAATATACGAGAAGATTATATTGCTTATGTTACTTTGGATTCGATTAATTATGAGTGACATTGATCTTTCTATACATTTTTTTATCATCGGAATGGATATCATTCTATATGGGTTGTAATTTTTCGATACTTTGTGTAGCTTCAGATGTTGAAATATCGCTATCCTGATTTTCATATGAATCTATGTGATTATCTATAAAAGATATGAAAGTCCAAAATCATATGTGAATTTGAAATGTACTGTGCGAAAGCAAATCATTAATCTACTATCTGGTAAGATTTTCGAGGACTAAAATCCCTAAAGAGGGGAGAGTTGTAACAGCTCGAATTTCAGGCTAGTCGGAATAGTGGTTTCGGGACCACAAATTCGTCGAGAAAAAAATTATTTTCATTATATTTTTATGGTCTACGATTTCAAAAAATGATTTCGTGAAAATTTCGTTCAAAAATTTTGACGTTTGGGCACTCAATTTAGTCAAAAGGACTAAATTGTAAAAAGTGCAAAAGTTGAGTTCTATATGTTAGAGGTGTCCAATTGTTATCAAATTTTAAATTGGAGGTCTTTATATGGTAATTAGACCATTGGTTAAGTTGCTGGACAAAAATGGGTATGGTTAGGCATGTTTTCAAAGTTTTTCATTAATGGCATTTTGGTCATTTAGTTATTAAAATGAATTAAAAACAAAATTAAAAGAAAATATTTGTCCATCTTCAACCCCTAGGTCGAAAGTTGCATGGAGAAACCATGGCTAGGGTTTTTCAAGCTTCCAAGCTCGATTGTAAGTCCGTTCTATCCCCCTTTTTAATGATTTTTACGTTTTTAAAATCCTCGTAACAAGATTTACCTATTTTTACCATTTTTTTGAACTAGAGTTTGTGTTTAAAAATTTACCCATGAATGATATGCATGTATTTTGATGTTTTATGGAAGAATATGAATGTTTGGAGTGTGATAAATGATTTGTACTAAGTAATTTTCGATGAAAATGCCTAAAAGGATTAATTTGTAAAAGTTATAAAATATGTCACAAGTGTGTGAATAAGTGAGTATTGTGGACTGTTATAGTTATGAAAATGGTTCAACTAGGCCTAAAATGCAAGGAAATTAAATAAAAATTATTTTACGAGCCTAGGGGCAAAATCGTAATTTTGGGAAACTTTAGGGGCAAAAATGTAATGTTTCCAAAGTATGATTTTTGGACTGGAGTGAATAGTGTGAAGGTTATATAAGTTAAATGTATTTTTATAAATCATGAAAGACGAGAAATTGAAATTGATAGATAAAAAGAAAAGTGAGAAAAAGTGAAAAATTCCCGAATGAACCTTTGGAATAAAAAAGGGATACGAATGAAGAGACAGAAATGATCACATGTGCGACACCGATTGTGTGTAGGCCACTATGTAAAAGTGAATGTGATGGTCACGTGTGGAGTACTATGTGCAGGCTACTACGTGTACCGGAATGATAGGTCGCATGTGTAGTACTATGTGCAGGCTACTATGCGTACCGGAGAGTTTCGATCACGTGTGTAATATTATGTGCAGGCTACTACGTGTATCGGATGGTAATTGTCACATGTGTAGTACTATGTGCAGGATACTATGTGAAGCGAACATCATTGATTAATAAGGTGGTTGCTATGTGCTGAATCCACCGAGTATCTGTTATTATTCAGAAAGTGTTCAACGGGAAATTGACTAAGTGTAATTGAATATTGAATATAGGTGTGGAATTGAATTGCATATAGACTTAGAAATGGAAAAGTGAATTTTAAATTGAATTGTGATTGAAAGTGAAAAAGTGAAATTATGAAAGAGTGCATTTAGCAATAAAATAGTTTAGACAGCAACGGTTGTGTGATTTTGAAAAATCAAAAAAAATGGTAGAGATTGAATTAGACACTGAATAATATATGAACTTGAAGCTGAATGAGTCTATTTCACATAAAAGAAACAGAGCAAGCAAAAGAGTTATATATTTTGAGATATTTGAAGTTTAGTTAGATAGAGTCAGAATGAGTTTGGAATCCCCTGTTCTGACTTTGGAAAATTGTCAAAAATTGTAAAAAACTAATTATGGGATAAAGTTAAGATGTTTAGAATCCTCAGTGAATCTATTTTCAATAAAAACAAATAGAAACAATATCTTAATTTTGTATAATGAGATAATTAATTTTTAGTGAAGACAGGTCAGAACCGTCGAGTAGTGAAATAGGGAAAAATTTAAAGAATAAACTGTACTATTTAGCTAAACCAAAAATTCTGAAAATTCTATGGTAAGAAGATATGTGAATCTTGTTTTGGGAAAAATTTACAGATCTTAATTTGGAGTTCTGTATCTCTAGGTAAAAATAATTTAGTGACTCTGACTCGAATAGACAGCTTTGAATATACATATGAGAGGATAGTGAAATTGTAGCTAATGTTGTTTAAGTGCGTTATACACATTAAGGATGTGGAATGGAGATGAGGAAAAGGAAAATTGGAATAAAATATGAATGATTTGTGTATAATTGTCCATATGCTCGATTATAATTGATAAACGATTGAAAAGAAATGATGTTTATAATTGTGAATTATTAGTTAAAGTTCATGTGAGAAAATAAAGTTTCATAGTATGTGTATGTGGTATACTTGGTATATGATTTGGTATGTAGCTATGTCAGAAATGGTTGTGTGACTTTGAAAAATCACCAAAAATGGTGGAGGTTGAATTAGAGGCTGAATAATTTATAAAATTGAAGCTAAATGAGTCTATTTTCACATAAAAGAAACAGAGCAAGGAAAAGAGTTATATATTTTGAGATATTTGAAGTTTAGTTAGACAGAGTCAGAATGAGCTCAGAATCCTCTGTTCTGACTTTGGAAAATTGTCAAGAATTATAAAAAAATAATTATGGGATAAGGTTTATATGTTTAGAATCCTCAGTGAATCTATTTTCAAGAAAAAGAAACAGAAACAATATTTGAATTCTGTACAATGAGATAATTAATTTTTAGTGAAGAGAGGGCAGAACTGTCGAGCCGTGAAACAGGGGAAACTTTAAAGAATAAACTTTACTATTTGGCTAAACCAAAAATTCTGAAAATTTTATGGTAAGAAGAATGATGTATATAGATGACATTTAAAAAACGATTGAATTAAAAGAAATAATTAATGAATATGTATTTTAATACAAATAATATCCATGATTTGAAATGAATCGAGTAATTTACAATAAACAACATATAATAAATTTAAAATTTTGATAATAATTCTAAAATAATAATATGTGATACATTCAAAATAATAATACACGATTAAAAATATTAATGTTAATGATGAATTTAAAATAATAATATTGATAAATTATAAATAATAATGCATAATAAATCTAAGATAATAATATATAATAAATTAAACAATATTAATAATAAAACTAAAATAATATTAAGTTTAAACACCAAAATAATATTAGATTTAAAATTAGATAAAAATGGAGTAATAAATATTGAAGTGTATTTAAAAATAATAATAATATATTAAATTAATAAGGATTAAATTGAAGTCAAAATAGAATTTAAAGGAAAGAAATCAAAATTAAAAACTATCCAGGGATCCAAACGCGGTGCGCGCATGACATGGGGAACTAAAAGGGAAATTTTCCCCAATCCTAAAACGTGACACTTAGATGCGGACTTAATTGAAACAAAAATAAAATGGGAGATAAAATTTAAAAGGAGATAAAATACAAAAAAAGGATCGGATCGAAACGTGCTAGAAATGCAGAAGGACCGCGTGCGCAAATAACCCATCTTCACGAAACACGCAGATCCTACCCGGTTCAGGTCAACACGCGGATCGATGGCTACTAAACGGCGTCGTTTTAAGGCCACTGAAGCAGGCCCTAAACGATGTCATTTTTTACTCTATAAAATCCAAATCAAAACTCTAGGCAGAAAACTTTTGGCCCTTCTTCAACAAAACAGCCGCAACAACCTCGTCTTTCTTCGTCATTTCGAACCTCCTCCAACTCTGATTTAGCCGGAGTGAACAAGGATTCCGACGTCTCGCACAGGTAAGATCTCCTCTCTTTCTCTCTTTTAATTTGCAAATAAAATAAAAAAATCAAAGGAAAAATAATAGAAATTAGAAAATCGCCTTTAAAAAAAATTGTTATTCGTCCTTTTTATTGTTTTCTTTCGAGTTCAGTATCCCCCTTTTACAATATCAAGTCTGATTTTTATAGCAGATAGTGGAAACAAGGTAAGAAAAATCTAATGCATTATTTGCTTGTTGATTTTCCAATTTTCTTGCTATTTTCTCTGCTTATGCTGTTTGTTGCCATCTTTGTTATGCAGGTACAGCCAACTGAAGGCACGTGGCGGAGGCGCATGTGCGTGAAGGGTGGTGCGAGTGGCTACTGTACGAGGGAGGTACGGTGCCTGGACTATTCCAGAAACCATAGGGTTTCTGGAAGCTAATTCTTTGGGCCTTTTGTTTTTCTATATCGGGCTGGGGTTTGGAGTTTGTAATTTAGGCTTGGTGTTGGGTTTATTATTTTGGATTAGGCCTTTAGATTTTATTTTGTAATCTGGACTGCTTAATTGGACATTTTTATTGGCTTTATTTATTTACACGGGCCTAGTCAAAAATTGGGCCTTACAGTAATTATATTACAACCTACTCGTAAACTTGTAGATACCGTCTCAATTTCACATCTTTAGTTCAAGTATTCATAATCTAGACATTAGTACATCCAGAGGCGATCAGTTTCGCGACAGAATGTGCAAGTATACATAATCACTATCAAGAAATAACTATGTAAAAAGAGTATCGTCTCCATAAGGACTGTGTTGATAATCAGTAGCTGTAAAATTAATGTTTTGCAAGTTGGTTAAGAAAACACAATATTTGAAGGTGATGGATGTTAAAGTTAAATTACAACTAATATGCAAATGAATAAACTAAATGCAATGAAATGTTTAGCAACAATTCACAAGTTTTAAAAACAACAAAATTAATAAGCTAGAACAACTATAACTCTTAATTCAATTCATTCTTTAACATGTTTAACAATATTTCAAAAAATTCCATGCCGACTTGATCATTTATGAACTTGGAATCTAAATCGTAACATATTTTTATGTCACTATTAAACTAAGGATTCCTTAGAATTTATGCAAAGTAGCGAGGACGAGTTAGGTTTGAAATAATTTAATTACATAAATCTAAAGTTATGCAAGGTAATAATGTTCTTTTGGAATTATTATGAACCTTTAATTCATTCTTGTTCAGATATAAATTAAGCATGCATCTTCCAATTATTATATCCATTAACCACCATCTGTTTTGGATTAAGCGATTAATTCTAATGTAATCAAACATATCCTAATGCTTGAACAACAAGAATGATTTTAATTTGAAGCATAAACAACTGAGGCACGGAGCAATATAATCACAAATTGAACGAATTGAATAAAGGCATTGCAATAATTCTAGCTAAAACAAATTTAAGTCATCAATATTAAGGAAAAAGAAATCAAGAAATTTTCAACCAAGTTTTAAACTAAGAAAAAATAGAAGAGAAAGAAGAAGAAACTCTGAGATGAATTCAGTGGTTCCTTGATAACTATCTTTTGTGGCTTCCTCTGATTTTCATCATTGCTCCGATGCAAATTACTCCTCGAAGTGGCCAACCAAGATAGATTTTCTCTCAAGAATTGCTTACTATGGGAAATCTTAAAGAAAATATGGGAAATATGAAGGGAAATGAAAGACTACGCGTGAGAGAAGAGAGAATAAATGTTTGATTGAATAAATTATGGGATGAGGGGTTGATGAATGATTTGAGTGGTGAATAAGGGTGGTATTTATACATGATGGAAGGCTTGGGAGTTTGCTAAAAATAGCATGGAAATCCCTTATAAATCTCTTATGCATGACTGGCCATATTTCATGGAGAGAGGGGTTGATTTTTTCATGATTCAAGCTTGATTCTTGCTTGATTTGGGGCATGGGTTGGACGACAACAATAGAGTTTGGCTAGATTTGATTTGTATTTTTTTTACACATGTAAGGGCCCTCAAATAATTTTTCCAAATTTGATTGGGCTACTCTACCAAGTCATTGTCGAATTTGGGTTTGTTTCCCCCCTTAATAGATGGTTTAGGCTCCAATGCAGAAGGCATACTTGTTCCTTTCAACAACCCACTTCCAAGCTGGGTTAAAATAATTTTATTGAGTCCAATACCTTATCTTGTCGTCCCATGCTGATCGATATTTAGCTCACATGCATGTATCACCCATACTACCTTCGAACAATGAACAAATCATTGAACCAAGTTGCAGAATTGCAGCACAAATTATGAAATTTCAAAATGCAGCTACACGGAGTAGAATTATGTGAATTTAGCACTGAATTACTCAAAAATTATAATCTTTCTTTAATTGTGCCAACATTCTCAATATGTACTAAAAACACATAATTGGTTATCAAAATACTTGAGATTTGTAAAAATTCTAAGAAAAAAGGTGCTCTAAAATCTATATAATTTAGGGTTATCACACCCCTAAACTTAATCCATTGCTCATCCTAAGTAATGTTCCATGCAAATAAAAAATTTCAACAGGGAAATCTCGTCCAATATTTAAGCAGAATCAATTCTTCTCATAATCATGCATTAAAAATTTTATGACCACAAACCCTTCTTGCTAATAAGTTGCTTGCATGCAAATATAATTTCAAAATTTTATATCAAGTAAAAAAGATGTTAGCAACAATCATATTCGCATGCTTTTTGGAGTCATATGTAAATCTTACCGTTTAATTATTCTTCCTTATTTTAATTAAGCAAAACAATCCTAAAGTTTAATAATGGTCTTTATATGTTGAACTTAGTAATTTCTCTCCACTAATGTAGTTGGCATAATTATCAAAGTCAATAGATCTTTCATAGGGTTGTAATGGAGCTAGCTCAAGGTAATGATAAAGAGAACTGGTTTTTAGGCTAAATAACCTTAAACTTGCCTTGCATCTTTGTAGTAAAATCCACCTTACTTATTAGGTTAACACCCCAAAACTTAATTTTGAACTCATGCTTCTAAACACTTTGATCATAACAATTTGATCCCCCAAATTTATTCACCAAAGTAATTAAATATTGGTGTAAAAGTATGGTAAAATTTATGAAGTGATGGTAAGATGGCTTATGATATAGGTAAATCAAATAACAAAGGCCATATAGCTCAAAATAAGGTTTAAAGGGTTAATTATAAATATGGTAGGCTTGAAAGGCTCAAACGATCCAAACAAAATGTGCCTATATCATTTTCAAATTCTTATGCCCACTAGGATTTCGCCTCAAGAAAGTTACTAAGACAATTGTAAAGACTTAAACCTTCATACATGCCTAATTTCTAAAGAAAAGTGAATTTCATGGCTAACATACATAAGACTTAGAAAACATTATCATATCATGATTAAGCTAACATACTTTCAAAAAAAAAACTTGAATATAATAAGAAATTATACTTTCATATGAGCTAATTTACTAAAAAAAATTCTCTAAGCATTAATTAATTTCAACATACTTTGAAAATTTTTAAAAATCATATAAGATGGCATTTACCCCTCTTAAAAAAAGAAGCAATGTCCTCATTGAAAAACAAAAAATTAGTGAATAGGAATTCTACACCAAGTAGGATTTCAAGAAATAGAGGTAAGTCATGAAGACTACTTAAGTACCAAGTCTTTCTTTGAAAATCCAATCCTAGACATGTACATTCACATTAGCACACTAGTTTGCTCTATACTAGAGAATAAAATTAATGGAAAGGCATCGACTTAATTTATTCATAACTTTCAATTTATTCAAATTTATTGTGCGAAAGCAAAATACTACCAAAGTAAATATAAATATAAAAATGTCTTAAACAAAATACTAAGGAAAAGAAATTCCCCTATTTTATTACTTTGTATAAACCCCTTTATCTTGTTCCTTCCCTTTCTAGCATGAATTCCCAAACTCTTCTTGCCTTGAATCTTGCTCCCAAGACTCGAAGACATGATCTAGAGACTCAAGAATGAAAGTAGACAGATTATTAAAGAAATTCTTAACAATATTACCTATGGAGTCATTTCAAATTTTTCCATATTTCGAATAAGTTTATTATTTTTTATGCATAAATTTCCACATATCCATCATCCCTGAAAATTATTATTTATTGTTGATGCTTGAGGAGTGGTCATCGAAATTGTCAACTTAGGATTAGCAGTTGTCTCAACTAGTTCAGCAGCATTTGGTTCCATTCCTAGTTCAGGGCTCTTCGATTCTCCTTCAATTTTTGCTTCCTCTAGTTCATTTACTGAGTCAACATCCGGTTCAGAATTGGTTGATGACTCTTCAGGTTTTGGTTCGTCTAGTTTGATCTGATTCAGTTACTTAACATTCTCTACTAACCTTTCAAGGTCATGTTTTGTTTTGCAGCCTTGAACATATCAACCTTTCAGGTTTGCTTTTGATCAAACTTGTACTTGCAAACAAAGTGAAGTAATGAATGATGGAAAGTAAGCATTTCCTTCCTTTTTCATAGCACAATCTTTAATTTCTTTGAGAATAATTTTCCCAACATTTATGGACTTTTCTATCATAATTGCATACAACAAAAGCATATATTCCATCGAGATGGTGAAAATATGTGAGATAATCATGAAGCTATATCGTACAAAGTAGAACCATACCTTAGCCACTGGTTTTAAGTACTCCCTTTGATAATAGTGACTATTTTATTTTTATTTTATCCACTAGGATCCTAGATTTGCAACAATATTAAGTACTTGTTAAAGAAAATCCCAATTGATATTTGTCATCATGGTAGAGTATTCATCTTCTTTGACATCAGGTAGATTAAACAAATCGTTAATGGAATTAGATGTAAGAGGTACCTTCTTTTTCTGAACAAGAACTTTAATGGCATCTAGCCAGGTCAAATTAGCATAAATTCTCATACTTATTATTCTTCTGGAAATGATTGTGCATCACAAAATTGATTCCACTTTAAAGCATCTATTTTTTTATGAATTGATATTGGCACAATCATCTTATCAGTGCTTTCCAAATTGAATCCTTTTTTTGGGAACATAGGTTGATTCTTGAAGATAGAATCAAGTCTCCCCCATACTTCCTCATCTTGAATCACAATCAGATTTTCAACAAAAGTTTTCAAAGATCGAGTTCTCTTACGAGTCATGGAAATTTGGCAAAGAGTTAGGGGGTGATGATGGTATGAAAGAGATAGAGTTGCAGCAAGATATTTGCGGTGACAAAGGGAAATGTTGGGTGCTGTTGTTGGCGGGGTCAGGTTCTGGTGACTAAGAAGAAAACATTGGAAAATATTTTGGGCTCTTGAGATTGATGACAAATAGTAAAAAAAATGAAGGCTAGGATTAAGGCTAATTGCTTAAGTAGTGTGGGAAATATGTTGGTGGTAAAGGGATTTTTATAGTAGTAAAATAGAGTAAATTAATAGCAAAAATTTTGCTACGGAAGGACTTGGGTGGCAAGGCATTCCAAGGAAGGGAGAGGCAAGAATTTTAGGGTTTTAGAGAGAGCTTAGGGAGGAAAAAAGTTGGGTATTTTTCTCCTCATCACTTTTCTGGGCCTCGAGCCCAAATTACACAATTTTATTATCAACATTGAAATAAAACTAAATAGAAAAACAATTAGAACTTGGGCCAATCTTGACCCTGTTATTGAACATAAAATTAGAATTGAAAATTAAAATTAAAATTAAAATTCCTTTTAGGCTACTTAGAAAATTTCCTTAGAAAATTACATCAAATTAAGTTCCTAGGAAAGGTTGCAGGGGTCACGAATGGTTCTGCTTAAATTAAGGGTCTATTCAATTGAATGAAGTACCAATTTGCTCAAATTCATCATCCTAATAATGTTTGAGATGTTAACCATTAACTTTAAATGTACCTCCCTCTTTATCTTGTAATTCCACTACTCAATCTTAAATTGAACAATAAGACCTATTGATCTTCTTGAATTCTTGAGGTTGTATACATTTGTCTTGCCATCTCTTGGTCTTTTCTTTATACATTTAGGAATTCTTGTATGAAAATAACCACAATTCTTCCAACTTCTCGAGTTGTAACATCTTTCTTTCACCAGCTTGATTTAGGTCTAGATTTAATTGTTTTAGGACCCATTGAGCTTTATTCTCCAATTTGAGAGGCAAATGACAGGCTTTCCCGAAGACTAATCGATAAGGAGTCATATCTAGCGGTGTTTTAAAAGTTGTCCGATAGGCCCATAGAGCATCATCGAGCCTCTGGGACCAATCTTTTCTATTAGATCAAATCACCTTAGTAAGGATTCCTTTGATCTCATAGTTTGCAAGCTCAACCTGCCCATTTTTCTATGGATGATAAGTAGTAACTACTTTGTGTTTCACATCGTACTTGTCAAGCAACCACTTAAGTCATTTATTTACAAAGTGAGATCCTTCATCGCTAATTATAGCTCTAGAAGTCTCAAACCTTGTAAATACATGTTTATGTAGAAACCAGATGACTACCTTAGCATCATTTGTTGGGTATGTCTCAGCTTCCACCCACTTTGATACATAGTCAATAGCCATTAGGATGTACCTGTTACCATAAGAAGGAAACGGGCCTAAAAAATCAATGCCCAAAATGTCAAATAATTCTACCTCTAAGATGTTAGTCAAAGGCATCTCGTTCCTCCATGATATGTTTCCAGTACTTTGAAATCGATCGTAATTCTTCACATATGCATATGCATCCTTAAACACCATAGGCTAAAGAAATCCAGCTTGCAAAATTTTTGTCGCAGTGCAGGCACCACCAAAATGTCCTACACTTGGAGATGAATGGCAATGGTACAAGATCTCATCTATCTCACTTCCAGGTACACTATTTTTAATTATATGATCTGCACATTGCTTAAACAAAAATGGCACCTCTCATAAGTAACCTACTATCATGAAGGAATTTCATCCTTTGTTAGTATGCCATTCTAGGAGGCATTATTCCACATGCTAAATAATTTGCATAATCGGTAGACCAAGGAGTTTCATGGATTCGACTAACTTAAAAAAATATGCTCATATGGGAAATTTTCATTAATAGGAACAAGTGAGTGAGTTACCTTGTGTTTCTCCAATCTTGACAGATGGTCCGCTACTTGATTTTCAACTCTTTTTCTGTCTTGGATCTCAAGGTCAAATTATTAGAGTAGGAGTACCCACCGAATCAACCTCAGTTTAGCATCTTTTTTGTGAGTAAGTACTTGAAGGCTGAATGATCCGTGAAAACTGTGACTTTTGTACCTATAAAAGATATGAACGGAACTTGTCAAAAGTAAAAAATATAGCAAGAAGTTATTTTTCAGTTACTGCATAGTTAAGTTGGGCTCCTATAAAAGTTCTGGTTGCATAGTAGATTGGATGAAATACTTTTTTTCTTCTTTGCCCCGTAACAGCTCCCACAAAAAAGTTGCTAGCATCACACATCAACTCAAAAGGAGAGTTCCAATCTAGTATGATGATTATTAGTGCTGAGATTAACTGATTTTTCAATTCTTCAAAGGCTTCCAAGCATGCTTTGTTAAACTCAAAAGTTGTGTCTTTCTCTAATAGCATACATAAAGGCTTGGAAATCTTTGAAAAATCCTTAATAAACTTTTAGTAAAAATAGCATGCCCCGAGAAACTTCTAACTCCTTTAACAGTGACTGCGGGTGGCAACTTTTCAATTACATCCTCTGCTTTTTCAACTTTGATCCCTCTTTTGGATATTTTATTTCTTAGGGAAATCTCTTGCTTAACCATAAAATGGTATTTCTTCCAGTTAATGACAAGGTTTGTCTCCTTGCATCTCTTTAATACCTTAGCCAAATTACTCAAAAAAATTTCATGCAAATCACCAAAAACAGAAAAATCATCCATGACTACCTCAATAAAATTTTCAAACATATCAGTAAATATTGTCATCATGCATCGTTGAAATATTGCAAGTGCATTACATAAACTGAAAGGCATTCATCTAAAAGCAAGTGTATCATATGAGCAAGTAAAAGTTGTTTTGTGTTGGTCTTCTGGGGCTACAACTATTTGCTTGCACCCTAAATACCCATCTAAAAATAGTAATATTCTTTACCTACCAGTCAATCCAACATTTGGTCCATAAAAGGAAGTGAGAAATGATATCTCTGGGTTTTCTTTTTTAGCTTTTTGTAGTCTATACATATTCTCCAACCTCTGACTATTGTTGTCAAGATTAATTCGTTACTCTCATTCTCTACATTCGTGATTCCACCCTTCTTTGGCATACATTATACCAAACTTACCCATGAACTATCTGAGATGGGGTAAATAATTCCTGAATCTAACAATTTGATAACTTCCTTCCGAACTACCTCTTTCATAATATGGTTGAGTTTCCTTTGCCCATCAATTTTAGCTTTCTCGCCTTCCTCTAATATAATCATGTGGATACAAAAGGAATGACTTATTCCTCGAATACCAACTAAAGTCCAGCCGATCACCTTTTTGAATTTATTCAAAACTTCAATCAACTACTCCTTTTGGCATTTTGTTAGTTTTGCTAAAAGAATCACAGGCAAAGTAGAACAAATACCTAGAAAAACATATTTCAAATGAGAGGGAAGTACCTTTACTTCAGGTTTGGGTGGTTCCTCGATTGAAATTTTTGGTTGAGTGTATTCCAAAGTTTCCAACTCCAATGATTCAAAATGTGCTGGTCAAACATAGTCCTTCGAATTGGCTTCCATCAAAGCCATATTTTCCTTACCTTCTTTATCTTCTAGTGGTTCAGACTCTAAGATGTTTTCCAATGGGTCTTTTGTAGAATTGCACTCCCATTCTGTAGAAACTAAGGATTCTAACTCCTCCATTGCTGAGCATTCTTCCACTGGATCAAGGAATTTCATGGCTTTAAAAATATTAAAAGTCACCTGGTCACCATGAACTCGTATAGTGGGTTCACCTTTCTACACATCTATTAATGTTCTCCTCATTGCTAGGAATGGTCTCCCCAGGATGATCGATATTTCCTTATCTACTTCAAAATCTAAAATAATAAAATCAGTAGGAAAAATAACTTATCTACACATACTAGAACATCTTCAATCTTTCCTTTTAGGTGTGCTAGAGATCGATCCGCTAGTTGGAGTGTCACAGTTGTTGGTCTAACATCTCCAATACCCAACATCTTAAAAACAAACATTGGAATCAAGTTGATGTTTGATCCTAAATTGCATAGAGTTTTACCGTAGTAAGATTCTCCAAAGTTACAAGGTATTGTAAAACTCGCGGGGTCCTTCATTTTCAAAGGTAGCTTACTCTGTAGGAATGCACTACAATCCTTTGTTAATGCTACAATCTCAAACTCGCCAAGCCTCTTCTTCTTGGATAGAATGTCCTTCATGAACTTAACATATTAGGCATTTTTTCTAAGGCTTCCACCAATGGGATATTGGTTTGAAGTTGCTTAAGAACATCCAAAAATTTCTTGAACTGCACATCATGTTTTTGTTGCTTGAGTCTTTGTGGATACAGAAGTGATGGAACCTTGGCTTGGTTCGAACAACTTTTTTGAGGTATTATTGCATCTGACAAAGGTGTTAGCTTATCAGAATTGATTAGTTTAGACTTTATCTCTTCAGGATTTTCAAAATTTTGCATATGTGTATAGGAATTTCAACTGTTGATTGATTTTCCTTCCTCTTAGAAGGTTCATTTTCAACCTAAACTTTCTTGGGTTCCAAAGTCCTTCCGCTTCGTAAAGAAACTGCTTTCTAGTGTTCCTTACCCGTACTCCTTAGATTTTTCGTGTTACTTGGCAAGGCTCTTTGTGGTCTATTGCAAAGCTCCATAGCTAACTGACCCATTTGGTTCTCCAACTTTTTCAGTGTTGCTGCTTGGCTTTGGATTAAGGCATCATTCTTAGCCATGTATACCTTCAACAAATTTTCCAAATTGTTAGACGGTTCAGCTTATGGTGGTTTCAGAACTTCTTGATTAAAACATAAAGGTTCATTTGATCTATGTTACCTGTAGTTGTTGTTCGATCCAGCTCTTTGGTTACTCTAAGAATCGTTTGGATGGTTTCGCCACGAAAGGTTATAAAACTTAATCTATGGTCCTTGTCCTCTTCTATTCTGGTTTTGATTTCCTACATAATAAACAGACTTGGGATTTGATGGACAATTCTTAAACAAAAGTTTGTCCCCACAATATAAATAGCAAATAATGTCAAATTGACTCGGTGGCTGAGCTACAACATTGTTTAGACTATTAGTAGAAAATTTTTTAATCATTGAAGAAATTGAAGATACATGAGCTACAAGCGACGTGAGAGCATCCACTTCATACACTCTTGCTACTCGTCTTCCTAAAGTTGCTCGATTGTTTGACAACTAATAATTTTCACTGGCTATTCTCTCAATAGTTTCATAAACCTCATTATAAAACTTAGAAAGGAGAACACCATTCGTAGAAGCATCTACCACCATCCTAGTGTATGCTTTGAGACCGTTATAAAATGCCTCCAACTGGCTGCAATGTAGAATCCTGTGGTGAGGGCATTTGCATAACAACTTTTTAAATATTCCCCATGCCTCGTATAGGGATTCATCATCCATTTCCTTAAAATTAGTGATCTCATTCCACAACTTAGCATTTTTGCTAGGGGGAAATACTTAACTAGGAAGCGTTCTGATAAATTTTGCCAAGTAGAAATTGAGCTTGGTGGCAATGAATTAAGTTATGCTCGTGCTCTATTTCGCAACAAGTATGGAAACAATTTCAATCTCAATTTGCCTTTGGTTACACCAGCTATATTGGGGGAATCACTCACCTTCATGAACAGTCAAAGTTGAAGGTGTGGATCTTTTGTGGGCATTCCACTAAACTGGTCCACTGTCTGAAGCATCTGGAACATCACAGGCTTCAATGTGCACTACGGTGCCTCGATATCTGGTCTCCTAATTACTGAATTAAGCTCATTAAAAAGGGGCACAACATACTAACTTATAACTCGATCCTTGTCATTAGCAACAAGGGTTGGATTACGAGCATTAACAGCTCCATTCCCTTAAACTTCGTTTTAATTTTTAGGGTCCATTTTTGTAGCTTGTCTCTGGGCTAGTGTTTCTCGTCTCCTTTGTCTAAATGTCCACTTGATTTCAGGGTCTATAAAGAGTAAATCAATGATTCAATAAATGCTCATAAACACCTGAAAAGAAAATCACAAAAAAATAAAATATTAATTAAATAAAAATGAAAAATAAATAAACCAAATTGCAAGAAATAATTTCACAAGTAATGATTAAATTAACAGTCCCTGGCAACGGAGCCAAAAACTTGGTTCGCGAGAAAATGTGCAAGTATACACAGTCGTTATCAAGTAATAAATAAGTAAAAAGAGTACCGTCTCCACATGGATTGTGTTGATAGTAGCTGTAAAATTAATGTTTTAAAAGTTGGTTAAGAAAACACAATATTTGAAGGTGATGGATGTTAAAGTTAAATTACAACTAATATCCAAATGAACAAATTAAATGTAATGAAATGTTTAGCAGCAACTCACAAGTTTTAACAATAATAACATGAACAAGCAAGAACAACTGCAACTTTTAATTCAATTCATTCCTTATCATGTTTAACAATGTCTTGGAAAAATTCTACGGCAACTCAACCATTTATGAACTTGGAATCTAAATCATAAGCTCTTTCGAGATATTAGATTTGTCACTTAGAAAAAATGTGCATATTTCTATGTCACTGTTTAACTAAGGATTCCTTAAAAAAATGTTCATAATTCAATTCATTCCTTATCATGTTTAACAATGTCTAAGAAAAATTCCATGGCAACTCAACCATTTATGAACTTGGAATCTAAATCATAAGCTCTTTCGAGATCTTAGATTTGTCACTTAGAAAAAAATATGCATATTTCTATTTCACTATTTAACTAAGGATTCCTTAAAATTTATGCAAAGTAACAGAGAGAAATATTTGAAACAATTTAGTTACATAAATCTAAAGTTATGCAAGGTAATAGTGTTCTTTTAAAATTATTATGAATCTTTAATTCATTCTTGTTTGGATTAAATTAAGCATGCATCATCCGATTATTACATCTATTAACCACCATCTAGTTCAGATTAAGCGATTAATTCTAATGAAGTCAAGCATATCTTAATACATGAACAACATGAATTATTATAATTGGAAGAATAAAAAAACTGAGGCACTGAGTAATATAATCACGGATTGAACGAATTGAATCAAGGTATTGCAATCATTCTAGCTAAAAAAAATTTAAGTCATTATTATTAATGAAAAGGAAATCAAATAATTTGCAATCAAGTTTTTAAGCTAAGAACAATTAAAAGAGAAAGGAAGAAGAAACTTTAAGATAAATCCAGCGATTTCCCGAGAACTATCCGTGGTGGCTTCCTTCGATTTCATTGTTGCTTTAATGCAAATTACTCCTCGAGGTGGCTGACCAAGAGGGCTTTTCTCTCCAAAATAGCTTACTAGGGGAACTCTCAAAGAGAGGATAGGAAAATAAAGGGAAATGGAAGGCTAGGTGTAAGAGATGAGAGAATGAATGTTTGATTGAATGATTTATGGGATGAGGGATAATGGATGATTTGAGTGGTGAATGAGGGTGGTATTTATACGTGAGGGAAGGCTTGGGAGTTTGCTAAAAATAGCATGAACTTCCCTTAGAAATCTCTCATGCATCACATGCCATATCTCATGGAGAGAAGGGTTGATTTTCTCCTGATTCAAGATTGATTCTTGCTTGATTTGCGGCATGGTTTGGACAACAACTATAAGGTTTAACTGGGGCTGATTTGTGATTTTTTTACACATGTAAGGACCCTCAAATAATTTCTCCAATGTTGATTGGGCCACTCTACCTAGTCATTGTCGAATTTGGGCTTGGTTCCCCCTTAATGGACGATGTTTGCTCCAATGTAGAAGACCAACTTGTTCTTTTCAAAAACCCACTATCAAGCTAGGTTAAAATAATTTTGAGTCCAATGCCTTTTCTTCTCGTCCCATGCTAATTGATATTCAGCTCACATGCATGTGTCACCCATACTGGCTTTGAACATCGAACAAATAATTAAACCAAGCTGCAGCAATTGTAGAACAAATTTAGAACACATGAATTTTAAACTTTTAACTTAATCATTTCAACTAAGACATTTTAATATATTTTTTTTATAAACATATTCATAGCATAAAAAATTTTCACCTATATCATATGTAAAAATGTTTTCTTTTCTTTTTCTTTTTTAATTTTCATCCACATAGTGAATGTTTTCAATTCAGTTTTATATAAATTATATCACTGACGTTGAGTGAGGGAAAGAAAATAATATTAAAATATATATATACACATTAAAAATATATATATCAAATTTCTATTAAGTTGATGTGATTTAATTATTCTAGCTTAATAAGAAACACTTACAAATGTGCTTCTCTTCGAATAAGAATTGCGAACAAAGAAGCAATTGTGATGGCCATAATCAATGTGTTATCATTGGCTTCGGTTATAAAATAGATAACTTTTGCAATTAGAAATTTGGGTGGTCTCAATAATTGTTCTTCGTGATATGGAAGGCCACCATCCTCTTAACCTTTTTATAAAGAATCATCGTTTGGAGATTCCATTGGATTTTCTTCTCTTTCAATTTTTTTTATTCTTTTTCTTTTTCTTTCTTTCTTTACACAAAAGGACTGCTTACGTTGATTCAATATTGCTATCGAAAAATAGTATATTTTAAAATTACTAATTTTTAATATTATACATGTTTGTTTTATAGTTCATATTCGGTGTTCATGTTTCCTATCAATAATGTTGTCTCTAAAATTCGAATTTACTTTTTCCCCTTAGGAGTGCACTGTGTTTTTCAATTGCATCCAATCACTTGTTGGCAAAATATAATAAAATTATTGATATTTAATATTATTATAAAAGAAGACATTATAGAGAAATAAAAATTAAAATAATATTTAAGATAACAAAAGTTTAAAAATATAAGTATGATGCAAACATCAAAGCCCATTCAGGAGCTCAACATAGCAGTACTAGACTTAGTCTCCTTAAAGGTTTAATCACTCATGCAAGATCAAAGCAGATTCGAGTGAAGATTAACTTAATCATACAAGAGTTCATGAAAAAAGAACTTAGCAAGCTTCAAGGAGATAAGATTGAGCTTAAAGAAAATCACAAATTCAAATCTTGGGAATCTTGGTTTGAAATCAAGAAGTGTGGATGTGAACATGCTTGGAAGATTTTATTGAGCATGAATAATCAAGTCAACATGCACCAATGAGGAGAAGTTAATTCAATTCAATTCTCTGAAGCTGTCAATTTTTGACTCTAAAAAAATTATCTCTTAGCTTTAAAACACACTTTGAATCACCTAATTTTGAGTTTAGGAACTCAAGTTATGATAGTTTTAGTGAATACTGCATAAGTAGAATTTTTGGACAATATTATTACATGAAATTTTGAATTTTGGGCTTTATTTTGAGTTTAATCAGATTAGGTTTAATTTTAAGGCTTTTATTTTTGTTATTTATTTATTCTAAATTTTACAATACTTTCCAGTGTTTTTAATTGTTTAAAATTTTTATGTTTTTTAGCCAACAAGAATGTCACACCCTAAACCCGACCTAGAAGTTAGGCCCGAATCAGGCGTGTCACATTAAAGTGTTTTTCGAAATCCATGTTTTCATTGAAAAACCCTTCTTGAAATTTCAAACATTTTTTCCATTTAAAACTTGTACAAAATCTCAGTTTGCATTTTTTATTTTCAAGTAAGGTTTATTTAAGAAAAGTTGTTACCTTCAAAACCTTATTGTTGCAGAAGCTTAATTTTAAACAAATGATTTACAAAAACATGATATTTAAAAATTGAGTTGCAGAAAACGTAGTGTTACCAGATATAAATCACAAGCACATAGAATCCATAATTTAAAAACCAAAAATTTTAAAAGCCTTATTACAACCCGAATCTAAAACAAATTGCTTAAGTAAACAGCAAAATAGAATAAAACATGTTTAGTTGTGTGGCCCTCTCTGAGTCCCTCACGCTCCAAACTGTCTAACGCTGGGGATTACCTGAAAGTTAAAAACGGGGTGAGTTTACAAAAACTCTGTGTGTAATCCCCTTATTAAAGGAACAGTCAGTATACAGAAACAAAATCAGTCTAGGCCTGAGCCCTTTAACAATAATAGTATAGTGTGGGCCTTAACCCAATACAGTAACGGTGGCAAATGGGCCTTAGCCCCCATCAACCTAGGTTGGGCCTGAGCCCATATCAAATGGAACATATCACATATATCTGGGCCTAAGCCCATTTCAATATCAGAATCAGTATATGCAATGCATAAATACCCATACCAACCCTGCACTCCATCTCCTGTCCAACCCTACACTCCTGTGGGGACTAAATCGACCCACCCATCCTTACATTCCTTATGTAGCATCGGTTGCGACAGTAACCAATATTGTAGCAGAGCTTCCAATCACAAAATCGGCTTATAGCCATCGGTGGGTCCACAGTTGTCTTCTACGACTCGTGCGACCCTTACATATCAATCACTTCCTCTAATACAAGATCCCAACCCCATGCAGTATGTCGTGTATGCAGTATGCCATACTCAGAATCAGTCATATATATATCATAAAACAAGTTAGTCATACACTCATCTCAATTCCTAGGGGTATAACAGTTATTTTACCCTACGGGGGTATTTCGATAATTTTATCCATCGAAGGTATTTTGGTAATTTTACCCATCGAGGGTATTTCGATAATTTTACCCTTCGGGGGTATTTCCATAATTTTACAACCTTTTCGAAGGTTTACAGTCACCTCGAGCGATACAGATAACCTAAATGGTCATAATGGAATAAATGGGCCAAAGTGGGCCCACATGCTCGTGTCCCCCACTAAGCCCAAAACTACCCTTGGCCATACGATCGTCATGGTCAGCTCATTATTTCCTATCCGTCCAAGAAAATTTTACTCGTGTAAGGCCTACAAGCCCATTCCGGTCTATTTGGCCCAAAAATGGCCTAAAACCACGAGATCACTCGTGGTGACCTCTTTCGTTGTATCACTTATCCACACGCACGTTCGTATGCTTGTGTGATAGTCGTAGCTGTACTTTCAGCTTTTCGGCATTTCAGGATTTCGGTATTTTCCGATCTACAATTGGAGTGGTGTGTGTACACACCTTGTTGAAGAAAAATGTAGTAACCCACGAGCGTAGAACCTTGAACGAATGAGAATTGCTTAATGCCTTTGGATCACCAATTAAGAATGGATGTCAAGACCTCACTAATTTTTTTCCTGAACAAAGAAACCTATAATACTGGATTGTTTAAAAGAATAAGACTTAAGACCTTAGTATTAAAACGAAGTACCATCGACGAACAAGCCAACTTACCCCCTTTAAAAATTCAATTGAAAGATGAAAGGAGAAACTTGAATGCCTCTGCACTTCCGAGGAACCCCCTTGAATGACAGCGAGTGTAGTACGTTCGAAATGAAATAACAAGCAATCAATAAGGTTATTCGATTTGAGAAAGAATAGAGAACACTGTGCATTCGGTTTTAAAAGAAAAGTAGAGAATAGCTTTTGATCACTTACTGTTAGTTAGAACCTTTACAGTAGAACGACGCAGAGAAGGATTAACCATAGTGATTTTCAACCAGCCTAGAATAGAAGATGAGCAAAAGCTAAAAGAAGAAAAACAAAAGGAAGGTTCGGCTAGGCTATGAAGAAATCCGATTGCAGAAGAAAAGTGGTAAAGAAAAAAAATAAGCGTTAGGTTCGACCAAGAAGAGAGAAAGTGAATGGAAAAGATGCAGAAAAAGAATGACCCGAATGGTCAGTTTTAGTTCGGCACTAGAGAAAAAGAAAGAAAAATGCAAAACCCCCAAATGCTAGAGAGAAAATTTGGCACCTATACACTCACTAATTGCCGAAATGCATACTCCAAAGTCCCCCTTAGCAAATTCGGCAACAACCTTCTACAACTCAAACTCCCCTTTTTCCTCCTAAAATCACTCGTCCAATCCTCTCCTTGAAATCCACCATAATCCACTCCTTAAATCACTCATTTGAACCATTCAAACTCTCCAACATAGAGTTTAAATCCAACACCAACTCTTGCCTCCACATAAGCAAAATAAATAATCCCATTTACATATAGTGAGACTT
Source organism: Gossypium raimondii (assembly GCF_025698545.1). Taxonomy (NCBI): domain Eukaryota; kingdom Viridiplantae; phylum Streptophyta; class Magnoliopsida; order Malvales; family Malvaceae; genus Gossypium; species Gossypium raimondii. The sequence goes on along the minus strand of NC_068574.1, from coordinate 29,636,700 downwards.
GAACCTCTAACCTCCTTACCACACCTGTGACGCCACCTCCTTGCCACACTTGTGTCGCCACCTTGCCACTACACCACAGACTCTTTTTTATCATGATTTCACAAAAAATATTTATAAAGCCTTCAAGCTAAGGCCAATATTCACTTAAGAGCAAAAATCAAAAATTTTTCTAAAGCCCAGGTTTGAACCCAAGACTTCTCCAACACTCCCAACTTTTCCTAAATCACTTAACCACTGAAGTAAACATTCATTTATGTCATTATCTTGCACGCATAAATTTTTATGTGATCCCACGCTCAATACCCATTTCCATCTAAGCCCAAATTTAGGGCGTTACAAAGAAAGTTTAGTTCCACTAGAACTACTTTTTATTTTGATCAATTAAAGTTTTATTATACTTAGGAGTTTTATTTTGATGTAATTAGGTAGCTTATATAAAAAAATCTACATTATTCACTAAAGACATTATTGATTATTTGATTCAATACAACTCTTTGAGTTTCTATGGTTGCAAGATATTTCTTTTTATTTTAGAAGTTGTTTTCTTCTTGAAGTCGTGGGAAGCTCCTCACACTTCAATTTACTAGGGTTTAGCCTTAGGACTTGGTTAGAACCATTTGTGAAGCTTGTTGGAGATTTTTCTTCAAAGGGTTTCATAAGCTATTTCCTTTTCATCACCTTCCATCCAAACTTTTTTAATCTCTACACGATCTTTGTTAATCTTGATTGTATTTGTTTGAATCTTTTTATAACCTTCTTTCTTTTGTTTAATTTCAGGTTTCAAGATCCAAAGGTTTCTTTTTGGATTTAATTCTTTTAATGTAGTATTTTCGTCTATGTATACTTCCATTTCTAGAATAAATTGGTTTAATAAAATATTCATTGATTATATTAATATTATTTGTATATTGGCCTTAATGGTTTTACAAGCAAAGCGTAATGGAAGCAAATATTGGCTCATTGATTATCTAATGTTTAACTAATACTAACAGCATTACGTGGTCATATTATTATACAAAAGACAACTTATATTAGTAAATAATCTAAACATGTCCTTAGTTTAATTTGAAATGAGCAAATCGATTAAAAGATTAATATGTCTTCTATCAAGTCAAATTAGAGAGATGTTTTGTCTTAAGCATTGAACTAGATAAGTCTTAGAAGATAGATATTTATATGTGACTGACTAGACTGATACTACATTGGACAAGACCCAAGTAGAATAGATCCTAGATCCATTTGTGGATTTATTCATTTGTGATGCTCATAGTGTGGCATACCTTAATCCTGAGTGGATGATGGCCTATGCATGTATGACTCGTATACTTTGATGTAAGTGAAAACTTGAATTCAAATAGATAAGGAATCAAAATATGGTACGTTAGGTATATGACTTCTACAATACATAGCATCATTCCACAATAATGGAATTCATAGCCCTACTAAAGGGTAAATGATATCCTTTAATAAGTATTACTTGATAGATGAAAAGTAAACGTGGTCACGGATAATTTTTCTTTGTCATAAATGACTTGATTCTTATTTGATAGTAATTGAATTTTCATGAAGGAAGATATAATGGTTATCTAGAGATAAAATAGGATCATATTTGGAGAATGGATTTATCCTAAATAGATTAAGGATATCCTATTAGGGTAACACACTTATGACAAGGTCATTGGACAAGCACTTATTAAGTAGCTTTCATAATGATATATAATAAGGGAGATGTAACACCCCTCACTCGACTCGGTTGTTAGACCTGAGTTACAGAATGCTATAGTAAAACAGAGACATTCACATGCAAAGCCATCAAACAAATCTATTTTCAAGTCATTATAACTCTATTCAGATCACACACATATAGTAGAAGTTATAACATAAACAAGATTGATCAAGTTTTAAAACAAACATCTTTAGATTCAGGTGTTTTATAATTCTATTCGAAAATTTTTAAACAAAGCACACCAAAGTGGTCCGCCAAGATGTCCGCCCAAAGCCTACCTACCAAATGACTATTTGTTATGTGTTCTTATTACTTTACTAATATTTTCCCAAAAAATTCACATTTATAAGTCTGCCAATTGTCTCAAATAAGTGAACATATTTAATACATGCAATTATTTCAATTTTAGGTGTACTAATTATCTACACCAACATTGAACAAGCATAACGAAAGAGTACATATATAAATAATATACATAAAGTTCAATACATCATCTTTCAATACACATTCAATTTCAAAAAATAGACATTATATACATGCCACTTAGCCCAGCATAGAGTTAAAATAATTCTACCAAAACAGAATTGGATAGTGTGAGTTGTGGATCAATCCACTCGCCGAGTTAAGCATTAAATGTGCTTAGCAAGTTCATAAGTTAAAAGCGCTAAACACACCTTGCAAAACATTCATATATATATATATATAACTTAACTACATTTTTTATCCAGCAAACACATTCCACATATACAGGGTGAGTACGTCGCTTTCCAACATATATAGTATCCCAAACATTTTATTACTCATTCATACCTCATTTCAGTTCATATAAATCATACCATCAAAATTTCTCTTTTAGAAACATTCAGCCTGATGAATCAATATGAATAGAAAGGAATGCGTGGGTAACCATCCGATAACACGTTAGTTTGCTCATAAGAGTTATTCCAACTAATAACATGTTAGATTGACATAGTACAAAGATTGTAGGCTAAATATTCTCCCTTGATGACACGCCAAATTGCTCATAACATCTATTCCAAATGATAACACGATAGATACACATAGTGTAAAGCCCGTAGGCTAAATATTCTCTCCTAATAACACGCTAGATTGCTAATAAGAGCTATTCCAACCGATAACATGTCAGATGCACATGGTGAAAAGCTTATAGGCTAAATATTCTCCCTTGATAACATGTCGTATTGCTCATAAGAGCTATAACACGCCAGATACACATAGTGCAAAGCTCGATTTTAATCGTGAACATAGTTTAGAGAAGCTCGATCCTGCACAAAAGAAATAAAATTAAATATGGCTAAACACAAAACTAAAAAAAAGAAAAATTACTAAATAAATGGAAAATTAAAATAAAATTGGGTTGCCCCCAAAAACCACCTTCGTTTAATGTCGTTGGCTTGACATATTTCATCATTTGACTCAAGTCGAATATCTAATCTAAATTTCTTCCACATCTCTAGGTGGAAGCTTTTAATGGTCTCCTGATAAAAGGTAGTTAAGGAAACCAATATGGTTAAATAGCGGCTTCAGCTCTCACTTTAATGCTTGCAAGATAGGTGGCCAAAGCTCAAATTAAGCAGGTGGTAAATTCGTGTTATCAGTGTCATATTTTAGATGCGTTAGTGCCTTCATCTTATGCAATTGATCCCAGAATTCTTCTTCAACCAGAAGATGTACTCCAAGTTGACTCAACTTTTCCTTATTAATGTTACTACTAGGAAATCAAATCGATTTAGTTTCATCGTGTAAGTCCAAAGAATCATGTGTCAAAAAATCAATTGCATCCTCACTGCATACCTCAAACACTTCACTAGGATGTTCTAACGAATCATAAAAAATAAATTCAACACCCTTACCGTCAAACTCCATAGTAAGTGTACCGTTAAAGATGTTGTTGAACTAACTTTATTTGTTAAATTATGTTGATATAAAAAACGTGTCTTTAAAATATAAATTTGTTTTTGAACCAAGAATTCAAAGCATGAATAATATTTCAAAACTTCCAAACATCTTAGAAAATGTTTTAAACACTTAGAATATTTTTGACAAAGTTCGAAAACAAATTTAAACTCTTGAACTTAATCAAAACCATTTCATATTAATTGAAAATTTTCTCCCTACAAGAAGTATCGGTGTTTTCCAAAATGTATCGGTACTTGTAAATATTTTATCAATACTTCATCTTTTATCGATACCAAATAGGTTTTTTTCATCAAAATTGAACACAAACAATAAGTATCAATACCTTGAAAATTATATCAATACATATTAAATTTTATCTATACCAATTTTGCACTATGTTTTTCATGATCTATTTAAAATGTCAAAAGTATCGATACCCATGAAATTATATCAATACCTTTTACCAGGAGTTGATAAATCATCTTTGGTATCGTTGGAAACTAATTTTAACGGTCATTGAATCAAGTATTGAATGTCTCTAGTATCGATACTCATACAAAAAGTATCGATACTTTTTATTGCAGATGAATTTAATGGTCTAGTATTTTCATCCCAACGACTTTATTTAATCTACCAACAACCACAACGGTTGAAAACGAGTTAAAAAGTATAAATACCAGCTTCTGATGGTCCTACAAAAACTAGAGATATAATCAAGCCTAAAGATCAATCAATTCAACCTTCGTGCTCAATTCTTTCAAACTTTTTTTGTACACACTTGTGAGCTTTTATTGTTATTCTTTAGCTCAAGTGTATTCTTGTTTATTTGTGCTTTATTGGCAAACAATCTAATCTTGTGAGGATTATTTCTTAGTTTTCTTCTTTGTAATTCTTTGAGAGGGTTTTTCTTAAGATTTGGGTAGAAAGCTTAAGAGAGTTGTAAGGTTAAACCTTGTCCTCAAAGTTTGAACAAATCACTAAATTTGGGAAAATCCTTAGTTGTTGAAGCTATGGTAGTGGAGTAGGAAATTGGGGCCGAACCACTCTAAATATTTACGTTCATTGTTTCATACTATTTCTTTGCTTCCACCAAAATTTTTAAAGGTCAGCTCACTCCCTCTTAGCAATTTCGTTTTGATCGATGAAGCTAACAGATGTTATTTTGGTTCTTTCAGTGCTAAGGAATGGTCACCCTAATAAAATTTCGAAAGTGTCTAAAGAGTCATCATCCTCCAATATAAAACATAGAAATCTATAAGAGATACTAAGCAATCAACTTTAACCAAAACATTTTCCAGCACTCTCTCTAGGTAGACTATAGAGTTGTTTGCCAACCAAAGGCTAATCTCTATTGCTTTCTAAGGACTGGCATTAAGTGATTCGTAAATAGATAATTGCATTATGTTAATAGATGAACCTGAATCACATATATCTCTCTTAATGCCTACATTTCCAATATTACATGGAAATCATACATAGGTACTAGGATTTAGGGGGTATCTTATTCTAGATAAGAGCAGATGCACTCTCCCAATACTTACCTTTTCAAAATCACTGGGATTCTTCTTGTTGGTACAAAATTCCTTTAAAATTTTTACAAAACAATGAATATTTTTCAAAATTTCCAATAATAGAATGTTTTCCTCTTCTTTACAAAAAATATCAATGAACTTTACATGGTCTCTTTTGCTCTTATTTCCCAAAAGCCTTCTAAAAAGGAGGTAGAATCACGACTAGTGTAGGAAGTGTTGGTTGTACTTTTTCTTGTAGATTGTCATCCTATTTTTATGTACACAAGTCTTGTCCATTATTGTTATCCGAACGGGGCTCTAAAGCCATTCTGCTTCTATGAGTCATCAAACTCATGTTTTGGTTCGAGTTAAGCTCTGTTCAGGGTAACAACTCCTTTTAGGAACCCAATTCACACTTTGAGATGGCTAGATGACTCATTATGTTCTCCAATTCCTTTCTACTTGTCCTTGTTTCCTATTGGAATTCAAGAGTTTTTTGCTTGATTTTGAAAGTGTTAGGGACAAAGGTATTTACAAGGTCTTTTAAAGACATACCTGATTATTGTAGTTGTTGCATGGGTGGACTAGATTGATAATATGGATTGAACTAATGTCTCATTCCATACCCTAAATTTGGGTAATCTTTCCACCCATGATTGTATGTGTCTGAGAATGAGTTGTATTGTCTTTGAGGTGGTCCACGGATGTAACAACCAATTTCTCTAAAGTGTTGGAGCAGTGGTTTCAAGGCCACAAATCTGACGTGTGAGTCTGTAAATTTTATTATTTAATACTTACAAATAATATTTGGTGTAATGATAAAATCTTATTTAATGATTTTTGGTTAAATGGAAGAACAATTAGATTCCAGTGGTATGACCCTAAAGTCAAGTGATTTTAGAAAATGAAGTATCGAGATCTCATTTCTATAAAATGAGCCGTAAATATTTTTATAAATATTTACGAAGTGTTATTAAGGTGGCATTAAAGTTTCATTAGGAAATTTTAATGTTTAGATAGTTAATTAATTAAAATGACTAAATTGTAAAAGTTAAAAAGTTAAATTTTATCAACTAAATGAGTCAAATATAATTATTGAAGGGATTTAAATGGCAATTATGCCATGTTTTATTATGATGGGCGGTGAATGAGTGATTTTAGTTATTTAAATTAAAAGTTTATAATTTAAAATAATATTAATAATAAATTAAACATAAAATAAGGAAAGAAAACTTACCATCTTTTTCATTCTTCTCTCCCACCAAATAAACCACCATGGAAGGAAAATTTGAAAGCTTCAAATACTTTTAACATTTGGCCTTTTTGCATGGTAAGAAATCTAAACCCGTTTTTAGTAATTTTTATGTTTTTGACTTCGTTGAAACTAGGGCTAGTTAGCACGTACCTTCATTTTCGAAACTGTTTAAGATTTTAAATTTTTATATTGATGAATATTTGTGAATTTAGATGTTAAATGATGAATTTGAAGTATTAGTTGTTAATTATAAGTATTTTGTTAACGATTTTGATGAATTTAAAGATTAGGGACTAAATTGTTGAAATAGTAAAAGTACATTGATTTAATGAGTAATAATAGCAAATATGGGTTGTATTAAGGTTCCAATAAATTCAGCTAAGCTTAAATTTGAGTAAAAATGGTTAATTTGCATGTTTTATGCTTAGGGGCCAAATTGAATAAAAGTAAAATATTGGGGGCAATTTTGTAAAAAATGTCAAATAGGACTTAATTACATAAAATGAAATGGTTTTGTTGTAATGAATTGAGTGAAATTATTAATTTCGATCAAGAACAAGTGGAAAATCAAAGAGAAAAGACAATTACCAAATAGCCCATGTACTTAGTCATTGCTGCAATTTAGCCAAGTAAGTTTGTATAAACTATAATTGCTTTAATGTGGCTTGGATTGAATAATTATTATGTTTTTTTTTGTTTAAATGAATCTACAACACCTCGAATTTTGGGCCTAGAAGAAATAGGTTTTGAACAAGAGAACAGTTAGGAGACTGCACATAAATATTTAGTTGTGCAACAAAGTAACACAAATTGCTTGTTTGCTTTAATGGCTAAGTGATTTGGGTGTGTATGGGAGTGTTTGAGAAGCCTGGGTTTAAGTCTTGGCTTTTGCAGAAATTTTAGTTTTGCTTTTAAATGAATCTAGACATTGGCATATAAGCCTTATAAATAATAGTGTTTGCTTTATGACACAAAAAGAGCTTGTGGTCTAGTGGCAAGGTGGCGTGTGTTGTAATTGTGAGGTCTAAGGTTCAAGTCCTAGGTTGTTGGAGTATTTATTTTGCTGCTTGAGCTGTGTAGGTAGTGGAGTTTGACTGAAACACAGCTAAGGGGAGTTTGAATGGATTTTGAGTGGAGTTGTTGGAGGAAGTTGAGCAGAAATTGAAGGAGGGATAAGGGGAGAGATTTTAGGAAAAAATCAAGGGAAGTGAGGGGAGAGGGGAGGTGTGCCGAAAATGGACTTGTTACATAGGAAAATTCGGCTAGAGGGCATACTGCTCATATTTGTTTTACTCTTCATGTCGATTTTGGGTGGTTTTCCCTCTCTCTGCTTGTAGGTGTAGAATTTTTGCTAAGTTTTTGAGGTACCTCTCAGGTTTGTTTTCTTTTGGCTGCTCTTCCCTTTTTACCTATTTTCCTTTTGGTCGAATACAGTTTCTCTCCTTCCTCACCTTTTCTTTTTCGCTCTTCTTTCTTTTCAGTTTTCTCTCCTATTTGATTGCCGACTACACCTTTCTCCCCCTTCTGTCCCTTTGAATCTATCTACTCTATCGTTCCTTGTCCTGTTGCACTACTGCCGATTTACTCTTTTGGTTTTCCCCTTCTTCCATCTTTTCTTTTTTTTTTCTAGTTGCCGAATCTTTTTTTCTTTCTCTTTTGGGGGTCGACAGTGTGTTTCGCATCTCGTAGTTTGGTTCCCTTTCTCGTGTCTTGGTAAGGGTAATAGTATAGAGTTACCTTACTTCCTGTTGATTAAGTGATTACCCAGTTTCGGTTGGTGCTAGGAACTTTTCAAAGGGTCGAAGCTTTGTGATTGCATTTGGATAGGCGAACTTCCCTTTTCACTCGATCAAAAGTTGTGGTAAGTAACGATTGTGATCACTTGTGTTTGTTCGATGGTTTAATTGTGTAAGTCATTAAGTGGAGTTTGTTGGTTAAGTGTAGGTTTCAAAGGCGTGGGAGGTTTTCTCAGCAAATAGAATCCACGTGTGTAATCAGACCCATTTAACTGCAAAACGGCAAAAGACGAAAAGCTAGAAAAGACAACGTTCGAGGCCATATGAGCGTACGAACGCTCATGTGGTAAGCTAAACCCACGAACCATGGGCGATCGACTGTAGAAGCTTCCATAAGCATTTCCATGGGCTTTGGCCGTAATGGGCCATGGTGGGCCAAAATGGGCCATGTGGGCTCATTGGGCTAGTGGGCCCTACACAGATGAAATCCACGATTTGTGGCAAATATTGGATGGGTTATGTAGATCTCATAGCCGTGGTGAAATCTGGGCTGAATGGGCTGCACGAGCGTGTGGGCCCACTTGGGTCGAGTAATGGGCCTTGGGCCCATTTACATTGTTAGGACCATTTAGGTTACCTAAGTTACTTGAGGCAATTACGAACCTTTTGAGAGGTCGATATCTGCACCGAGACCACAAAATAGGTAAAATGATCGAAATATCCTAAAAGGATAAAATGACCGAAATACCCCCATAGGATAGAATGACCGAAATACCCCCATAGGGTAGAATAACCGAAATACCCCATAGGGTAGAATGACCGAAATATGCCCATAGGATAAAAAGATCGAAATACCCTCATAGGGTAAAATGACAGAAATACCCCCATACGGTAAAATGACCGAAATACTTCCATAGGGTAGAATGATCGAAATACCCCCATAGCGTAAAATTACCGAAATACCCCTACAGGGTAAAATGACTGAAATACCCCTATAATATAGAATGACTGAAATACCCCCATAGCGTAAAATAATCAAAATACCCCGATAGGGTAAAATGATCGAAATACCCCTATAGAGTAGCATGACTGAAATACCCCTATAGGGTAAAATAACTGGAATACCCCCGTAGGGTAAAATGACCAAAATACCCTTATAGGGTAAAATGACCAAAATACCCCTATAGGGTAAAATGATCGAGATACCCCATAGGGTGAATGACCGGAATACCCTCATTGGGTAAAATGACTGTTATACCCCTAGAAGATGAAATGACTGATATGGCCCTATTCTATGTATAACTGATTTGCTCTATGATATGTATGACTATGATTGAGTATGACATTCTGTATACACGTATGATTTATGACATGACATATTCCATGGGGTTGGGATACTATTATGGAGAAAGTATATCACATCGGCGACTTTGTTTGTGATATCATTAGTGGTAGCTTTGTCATGCGATCTTATTCATCGGCGCCTTTGTCGCGATATTGGTGTGTTGGCTAGGTGGGCCGATCTTATCCCCACATGGTGTGTTGGTGGTACGGAGTGGTGTGTCGGCTGGATTGGGATAGGTTGTATTATTGCACTATACTATTACTGTATTGGGATAAGGCCCACACTACTAATGTATTTGGCTAAGGCCCACACTGTACTGTTACTGAATAGGGCTCAGGCCTAGAGTGTTACTGCATGTTGTACACTGTTTGACTGATAGGGGATTACACACTGAGTTTTTGTAAACTCATTTTTTCCTTTTAATTATACAGGTAATCCTCAGCCTTATGCGATTTGGTGCTGCAAGGGACTCAGAGCTGGCCACACAACTGCAGTTGTGCTACACTTGCTTTTATTTAATTTTAAAGTTTATATTGGGTTTTGTCTATGTAATAAGCCCTTTAAGTTTGTTTAAATTTTTAATTGGGTTTTTACTTACTTTTTTTTAAACTGCTAGTTTAGGACAGGACGAACTTTCAAAATAATTACTATTTTCAAAGACACCAGATTTTTATAAAATATCGTAAAATTTTCTACTTCAAATAACATTTTAAATATAGTAACAAACTAATATGATCAACTTATTATAACAAAAGCAAACAACAAAGCAATCATTTTGGCTAGATGTTTTCTTAAACACTAATAAAGAGGTTTTAAATTAGGAAACGAATTTTTACCAACAAGTTTAACTTTTGAAAGACACTTCAATGTGACACGCAAAATTCGACCATAACATCTAGGCCGAGTTTCAGGTGTTACATTTAGTGGTATTAGAGCCATGTTGCAAAACTCGACTGTGAAATGAGTTTTGAAAATATTTGGAATTTCTAAAAAACTGTTCTTGAGGTGTTTTGGAAGGTTTACAAGTGTGGCACACTGAGTCTCCAGCGCTGAATCCGTAAGTTTTCTTTATACTATAGACTGCTTGAATTGAAATACACTAAGAGACTACTATAGATAGTAGGACTGTACTGAAACTCATTAGTTAGAGTAAATTGATACTGTAGGAAACTAGAAATTGTAGGGAGACCTTGATTTGTGAAAACAAAACCCTGATTACTGTTCTTCATAAGACATCTGTTGATAATTACTAGAATTACAATCTAATGTATAAAAATTCGTAAACAGATAATACGTTACTTGATATAAGCACAAGAGGTACACATGGACGAGGTACAAGAGGCCACAGTAGATTCCGTAGAGGTGTTCGAGTTAGGTCCTCGTCGTTTGGCCATATACCTAATTTGGAACTAGAGTACGCAGCGAAAGCGTAGTGGTAGAGTCTGTGTTATACGACTAATTTGATAATTGGAAATTTCGAGGATGAAATTTCCTTATGGAGGTGTGAATTGTAACACCCCGAATTTTGGGCCTAGAAGAAATAGGTTTTGAACAAGGGAACGGTTAGGAGGCTGCACATTAATATTTAGTTCTGCAACGAAGTGACTCAAATTGCTTGTTTGCTTTAATAACTAAGTGATTTGGGTGTGTATGGATTAAGTGCTTACCCAGTTTCGGTTGGTGCCTAGGAACTTTTCAAAAGGTTGAAGGTTTGTGATTGCATTTGAATAGGTGAATTTCCCTCTTGACTCGTTCAAAAGTTGTGGTAAGTAACGATTGTGATCAATTGTGTTTATTCGATGGTTTAATTGCATAAGTGATTAAGTGGAGTTTGTTGGTTAAGTGAAGTTTTAAAGGCGTGGGAGGTTTTCTCGGTAAATAGAATCCAGGTGTGTAATCACACCCCCTTAACGACAAAACGACAAAAGCCTAAAAGCTAGAAAAGACGGCGTTCTTCCTAAAGCAGAAAAGTGATGTGTCTTCCACATTTAAATCTTGGAATACTCTTATTGAAAAACAAAAAAAGCCATAACAGGAAGGGAACATTGGAGTATATTAATTCTAATCTGTGGAGGCCATCTAGAGTGCCTTCGAGAGGTGGACCTAATTATATGCTAACTTTTATTGATGATTTTTCTAGAAAAGTTTGGGCGTTCTTCCTGAAGCAGAAAAGTGATGTGTTTTCCGCATTTAAGTCTTGGAAAACTATTATTGAATAACAAAAAAGCCATAACACGAAGGGAACATTGGAGTATATTCATTCTGATCTGTGAAGGCCATCTAGAGTGCCTTCGAGAGGTGGAGCTAATTATATGCTAACTTTTATTGATGATTTTTCTAGAAAAGTTTGGGCGTTCTTCCTGAAGCAGAAAAGGGATGTGTTTTTCGCATTTAAGTCTTGGAAAACTATTATTGAAAAACAGATGGCAAAATAAGTAAAACACCTTCTCGCAGACAATAGCTTAGAGTTCTATTCTGATGAGTTTAATAAACTATGCAAGTCAAAAAGGATCGTGAGACACTTGACAGTTCGTCATACTCCACAACAAAACAACATTGCAGAACGAATGAATAGAATGGTCATGGAGAAATTTCGATGTATGTTGTCAAATGCTAACTTACCGAAGTTTCTTTGGGCCGAAGCAGCCTCTACTGCATGTTTTTTGATCAACTGATCTTCATCTGTTGCCATTGAGAAAAAGACTCCAGAAAAGGTATGATCTGGTAATCCTACTAACTATTTTGATTTAAAGATCTTTGAGTGTCTTGTGTATACTCATATTGATAACAGAAAATTGGAACTGAGATCCATTAAATGTGCTTTTCTTGGTTATAAAGCTAGTGTAAAAGGGTATAAGTTATGGTGCCCTAAATATAGAATAGTTGTGATTAGCAGAGATGCTGTTTTTGATGCAACTGCTATGCTACCTAACTTATCTCTTAAATACTCTTCTAATAAAGAAAATGAAAAGCATATGAAGCATTAGATTAATTCAGAATCTACAACAGAGTCGATTCCTCAAGCCAGTAAAAAAATTCAGAATAGAGTTGCTTCTTCACCACAATACTCTATAGCCAAAAACAACACTAGAAGAGAAATTAAACCTCCAAAGAAGTATGTCGAGGCTGATCTAGTTGTTTATGCTTTAAATGTAGTTAAAGATATAGATGCAAACCAAGAGCCATTTAATTATTCTGAGGCAGTTAGCTATGAAGACTCAGAAAAGTGGATGTTTGCTATGCAAGAGGAGATGGAATCACTCCACAAAAACAGAACATGGGATCTTGTAAAACTTCCTAAAGGTAAAAAGGTCTTCTATTATAAATGGGTGTTTAAAAAGAAAGAAGAGACTCTAGGAGTTGAAGAACCCAATATAAAGCAAGGCTTGTTGCAAAGGGTTACAGTCAAATTCCAAGAATGGACTTCACAGATGTGTTCTCCCCAGTTGTAAAGCATAATTCGATCCGAGGTTTGCTTGGTATTGTGGCCATGCATGACTTGAAGCTTGAGCACTTACATGTAAAAAATGTATTTTTGCATAAAGACCTTGAGGAGGATATCTACATGCAACAATCAGAGGGTTTTACAGTCTTAGAAAAGATGACTATGTTTGCTTACTGAAAAAGTCCATTTACGGTTTGAAACAGTCACTAAGACAGTGGTACAAGAGGTTTGTTGATAGCAGTGAAAGATAAAGAAGAGATAGGAAAGGTCAAAGCCCAACTAAGTAAATAATTTGAGATGAAAGATTTGGGACCAGTAAAGAAGATACTTGGTATGAAGATTTTTAGAGATAGAAAAGTAGGTAAATTGTACCTAAGTCAGAAGGGGTACATTGAGAAAGTTCTTTGCAGGTTCAATATGACAGTACTAAGCCTATTAGTACTCCTTTAGCAGCCCATTTCAAGCTTTCATAGGCTTTGTCTCCACAATCAAATGATGAGATTGAGTACATGTCACATGTTCCATACTCTAGTGCAGTGGGATCTCTCATGTATGCTATGGTTTGTTCACTTCCAAATTTATCATATAGAGTCAGTGCAGTTAGCAGATACATGGCGAATCTTGGTCAAGACATTGGAAAGTAGTTTGGAAGAACTAGAGATGGAGCCATTGGGTATGTTCATGCTGATTTTGCTGGACACCTTGATAGAAGAAGATCTCTCACTGGTTATATCTTTACAATCGGAGGTTGTGCAATCAGTTGGAAAGTCACTTTGCAAACTACAGTCGCTTTGTCTACCACTGAAGCTGAGTACGTGGAAATTATTGAAGCTTGTAAAAATGCTATTTGGTTGAAGGGACTCTTTAGTGAACTCAATGAAGACCTTCAAATCAGTACCGTATTTTGTGACATTCAAAGTGCCATATTCCTTACAAAAGATCAAATGTTTTATGAGACAACAAAACACATTGATGTTCGGTATCATTTTGTTCATGATATTATTGCTCGTGGTGATTTTGTCGTGAGCAAAATTAGTACTCATGAAAATACTATAGATATGGTGGCTAAGTCATTTCCTATAACCAAGTTTGAGCATTGCTTAGACTTGGTTGGTGTTCATTGTTGAAGATAAACCCTTAAGGGGTTCTATGGAAAAGGTGGAGAACTTGTTCGTTGAGAGTTCACGATGAAGAACTTGTTCATTGAGAATTCATGTCAAGGTGAAGATTTTTAGAATTAAACGACCCAAATCCTTATTTAAATAAAATACTGTGGTAAAATAAAATAAAAGTAAAATCTATATAGAACTACACTTCTTTTATTTTATTTTAGATTAAGGTTTTTTAAACCTTATTAAGCACCATCTATTTGATATTGATTAGAATAAGGTGTTTCAATCTTACTACACTCCTATTAGAATATGGCTTTACAAGCCTATAAATAGGCCTAGTCTACTCCTCTTGTAATCATTCGAATTCGACATAGTGAATTTTCTTCTCCTCTGCCTGTGGTATTTTCCCGAAAGGGTTTTCATGTAAAAATCTATGTGTTCTTTATTTTTATTTCTCTTTTCTTTGCAATATATTGTCATTACCAACATTTTGTTTTTTACAGTTTCCTTTTGAGGTGATCTTGGGTGGTGGTTTTTTTTCTTTTTTTTAATTTGCATGTTTTTTACGTTTTCTCTTCTTTTCATCTACATGTCTTTCACGTTCTTTTTGTTACTCATATTTTTAGTTGTTAAATCTTTTCATTTTTAATGATCATTTGGAAGGTTTTGGATCATATTAATGTTGCTTTACATTGCTCTTCTTCTCTCCTCTTCGTTGTTTCTCAAGTATCTCTAACCTTGTGTTGTCTATTAAACTTAAGTCGTTATTTTCAATTCTACTTTCTTGAATTTTTTTATTAAACTGGTTTCTGAGTGGTGTTTTCTCTTCCGTTCCTATCTTTTTGAGAATATACCTTTTATTATCCTTTTACGGCTCTTTTCATTTTCATATTCTATAAGATCATTTTCAAGTTATGGTTGTTATTCTGTTTTATCATGTTGTGTCATCACTGTTTTGTGATAAGTTCAGTTATGTTGGAGGAGGGCTATTGATCTCTCGAAGAGAAAGGTAGAGGTGTTCTTGATTCTTCTCGGGGTATAGTTTCAGGATTTTCCTCTTTTGTTTGATTCGCTTGTTGAGCAGTGTTGTTTCGACGTCGATCTCGGAGGCCATACTCTCTAGTTCTTTTTTCTTATTTTTCTTTATTTTATCCCACTTTGTTTTGTTTTCATTTTACCTTGTTTCCCTTTATTTTCTATTTTCATTTCATGTAATTGAAAAGGACTGTATAAAGGACTGTTTTAATAATGTTTGGGGTGGTCTTCACCTCTTTTGTTGTTTCGCGTTGATGATAGGGTCTGCTAGTGAACTGTATTTTTCCATCTTTTTAGGATATTTCTTATTCTTTTTGTTTTAAGTGATTCATTATTTTTTTCTATTATTTATGCGATCATTGCCTTTAATTTTCCATCTAGTTTCTTTTCTTTTTATTTTGTGATTTTTCTGCGGCTGCGTTATGGGGCGGTGGTCTTTGGTTTTCGGTAGGCATTTTATCTGTTACTGGTTTTGTTGTGTGAGACGGGGTGTTCTTTGTTGAGCGGTGTGGTTTCCTGGTTTTCGATGTTAGGGCTGTGTAGGTATCTTTGGGAGGGAACTCGTTATGGCCGACGGGGTGTTCTTTGTTGAGCGGTGTGGTTTTTTTTCTTTCTAAAATCCCTAAAGGCAGTGAACTTTGTGGCTATGTCGGATGGGCTGTTCTTGGTTAAATTTAGCTCAAGGGAGGATAAGGAAAGGATCTTTAATATTGCCCCTTAGAGTTTCGATCAACGCTTATTTTTTATGGTACCATTCATTAAAGGTCAAGATATGAGCTGTTACATTTTTCATTATATGTCATTTCGGATTCGTATATATAATCTTCCTTTAGAATGAATGGATCGCCAAGTGGCCATTACTGCTGAAGGAATTATAGGTAAAGTACTGGCTATTGATTGTAGGGATAGGGAGGGTTGTTGGATTGAATACATAAGGGTAAGGATTAAAATGGATATCTTTAAACCATTAAGACAGGTGGTTTACATGGTAGGGGCCGATGGAAAGGAAATTATGTGTGCTTTAAAATACGAAAAACTCCCTACGTTCCGTTATCTCTATGGTTGTATAGGCCATCATACACAAAAATGCAAGCAATTCGAAGCTGTCAAAGGGATCAATTTAAAATTCTAATATGGGAACTGGCTAATGGTTCAATTGGGGCAGCCTAATCAAGGGTTAGGCATATGGCGAAATGGAGTGGAAATCTTAAAGACAAGAGAAGGGAAAAAAGAATTGGGTGGAAAAATCAAAAGTTCAGCCGAGTTGGAGGGAGTTATGATGCCACGGAGAAGTAAAGAGAAGGTCAAAATAAGGGAAGAGGCTTCGGATTCATGCTCATTGTCAGGAAAGCGTGTTAACCGATTTATGAAGGAAAATGTTGGTAAACTAAGGAATAGGCGTAAAAAGCACAAGGGTGGTAATGGGGAAGGGCTCGAAGAAAGCCCTAATCTAACTGTTCAAAGGAAACTTTTAGAAGGAGTTTCTCCTTTCAAGGCGGCACTTGGGGACCAACCCCACTTGGAGTCATGAAAATTTTATGTTCGAACTGTCGTGGGTGTGGAAACCCTGTGATAGTTCGTGAGTTGAGCAACCTCTCATTGCTAGTGATCTTGAGGTTGTTTTTCTGAGTGAAACAAAGCTGAAGGCCAATGTGTTTGAGCGCATTCGGTTTAGGTGCAAAATGAATAGGTGTTTCATGGTTGAGCCTGTGGGTCGTAAAGGTGGGTTGGCATTACATGTTATCATTCAAAATCACTCAGGGCACCATATTGATTCGTTGGTTAAAATAAAGGGGCAAGATCAAATTAGATTTACAAGTTTCTACGGCTACCCCGAGCTCAACCAAAAGCACATATCTTGGGACCTTATTCAGAGAGTCGGGGATTTTGTTAGGGAAGAGTGAATCATCGGGGTTGACTTTAATGAGGTCCTTGATGATATGGAGAAAACTGGGGCGAGACGTAGACCTAGGTTCTTATGGATAATTTTCAAAAGGTTATTGAGGAATTAGATGTGGTTCATATCAAGCCCGATAGAGGACTGTTTACTTGGAACAATAACCGTGAAGAAAGAAGGTTGGTAAAAGAAAGGCTTGATAAATTTTTGATTTCGGCAAATTGGTTTGGGTGGGTGTTGTTCTTACCGTCAAAGGTAATTCGTCAAGCGAGCTCGGACTATGATGCCATTTTACTTGATACTTGGGGTAGGAAACCTAAAGAGGACATAAGGGATCTGAGGATTTTGTCTAGCTTCGAGGCCTGCTAAGCTAAAGAAAAGAAACTAAGGATATGATCAAATGGATTTGGGTCCAAAGGAATGGCAACGTTCTTAACGGCATTGAAGGGATCTATACTCATTTGGGGGAGTGGCAGCACTGTTGATTCAAGAGAAGAAGTCGTATGTGTCAATTGGTTGATCGGATGACAACCTAATTGATGGGTCGAATTTAGAGTCTAATATCAAGGTATTGAGAGCTACCTGTGTAGAGCTGGATCTTTTATATGCAGAGGAAAAGACTTATTAGGCCCAAAGATGTAGGATTCAATGGCTTAAGGATGGGGATCGGAACACTTATTTTTTCCATGCGTGTGCATCTCAGAGGAAAACAAGAAACAGGATTGAGGGTCTGTTTGATGCCGAGGGGAAGTGGATTACTGATTCGAAAGGCATGGGTGCTGTGGCTAGGGACTACTTTTGCTCTTTATTTAAATCGGAAGCTAGTGGAAATTATGAGAGGATTTTGGATCAAATTCCTATGTGCTTTACCCTAATATGAACTTGGCTTTGGAGAATAGAGTTACGGGTAAGGAGCTTATTAAGGCTTTCAATCAAATGGACCCCGCAAGGCTTCGGATATCGATGTACTCTCAGGTTTTTTTTACAAAGAAAACTGGGGTGTGCTGGGGAAGGACGTGCTTCAATTCTGTTATAAGGTTCTCAATGGTAGTAGAGGTATCAAGGATATCAATGAGACAGTTGTCATACTTATCCTTAAAATTAAAGAGCCTAAGGACATGACCTATTTTCACCTTATCAATTTATGCAGGGTGATTTACAAGATGATTTCCAAAGTTTTGGCTAATAGATTAAAAACTATCCTGCCTATGTACATTAGCCAAAACCAGAGTGTTTTTTTCCCAGGGCGTATGATCCATGATAACATTCTTATTGCTCATGAGCTTATGCATTACCTCCATAGTTCAAGAAATGGCCCTAACAAATGATTTATTATCAAGGTTGATACGAGTAAAGCTTATGATCAGATCAAATGGGATTTATTGGAGAGGGCGATGATTTGTATGGGTTTCTCAGCCAGTTGGGTGATGATGGTGATGTGCTACATTCGTACAATCTGATGTTTTATTAAATGCAACTCGACCCTCTCGGAGGAAATTTTTTTGGAGAGAAGGATTCATCAAAGGGATCCACTCTCGCCCTATCTTTTCGGAGAGAAGGATGATGATGGTGATGTCTTAAGCCATTAAGGAGATCTGACGTAGGTTTGAGATGGCTTCGGGCCAAAAGATTAACCTCTCCAAGTTTATAATTTATTTTAGCCTTAACATCCCTAAAGACTAGAGGCGGCATCTGAGTGACATGTTGGGTATAAAGGTGCTTAAGACCAGGGATAACTATTTGGGTTTTCCGTTAATCACCGACAAGAAAAAAATGAAGGCTTTTCATCATATTATTAAACGTTTCTCTATTAGGATAAAAGTCCTGTCAAAAAGGCTTTTTTCTTATTATGGTAAACGCGTTTATATTAAAGTTATTTTACAATCCTTACCCACTTATGCTCTCTCGATTTTTCTTGTCCCCAGAAGCACGATTGAAAAGCTATTGGTGGGCTAGCAAGAATAAAGGTTGCGGGTAGGTGATAATTGAGTGGGATGCATTGTGTATGCCAAAAGGAATAGGTGGCCTTAGATTCAGAGATCTGAGGTTTTTCAACATTGCGTTGCTCGGGAGACAAGTGTGGTGTCTAGTAAACCATAGAGATACCTTATGCCACTATGCTCTCAGGTCTAAGTACTTCCTAGATGGTGGTCTGTTCCACTCGAAGACGGTTGACAAACCTTCTTATTCGTAGACAAGCTGTAACAACCCTAAACCAGCCTAGACGTTATGGCTGAATCTGGGTGTGTTATGAAGAAGGGTTTTAAATTATATCTTTAAGTTAAAATGTATCGTTTTATTAGTTTACCAATCAGAGTCTTAATATCCAGAAAAACTTAAGTTTATAATCTTATTTCAAACCATTTTAAGTTATCAAGATTTGCAGCGGAAGTTTGAAAATCGTTTTATTCGAAACCAAGCTCGTGCTTCTAAAAACCATTTGTTAAAACCGTTTGTTTGTGTAAAGTGTTGTTGTCAATGCTGCGGAAAAGAAAGCAAAACAAAATCCAAATCCAAAATTTAAAACAAAAGAGTCCAGAGAGTCCTAAAAATTACAAACTCTCAAGAAAAACCAAATTTTAAAATAAAATCGATATTACTAAAAAAAAGTTCTCTGTCGAGTTGTCACCGCTGAGCCTCCGTCGCACCGACCTGCCTAAGTCTATGGATTACTTGAACAGAACAGATAAACAGATGTGAGTTTTCATAAACTCGGTGTGTAACCCAGCAAAAATAGTCATGCAACATACACAAAATTTCATATACGGTCAGATACAGATTCGGACCTAAGTCCATAACAAACACAGATATCAGAATTAGATAAATAGAACAAATATATAGAATCCTACCCCCATCCTTTACACACCATCTCCGACCATCCCATTACACCATGTAGAGTTAAAAGCACCCACCCATCCCAACACACCATATAGGGTTGATGTGACACAAAACAGAATAATATGCAATCAAGCTGCCATAATATAGGCGAAAGGTCGCCGCACATATCACTTCCTCCACATATGAAAATCCCACCCCAAACACATATAACAGAATACAAAAATTAACAGAATTAACATGCTTAACATGCTCGTATATAGATAACATATATACTCAAACAAAACAGTCAAACATACCTATCAATGTCCTACTCAGATCAGACTATCAGATTATCAGATCTCATGAATTAGGGTTTGGTTAGCCCTTACCAAACAAACGGTAGGCCCACAGTTGATCGGAACGACCCGTGCGACCCTAGGAAAAATTTCAGAATCCATGTGGGCCTACATGCCCGTGTAATCCACACACCCAGATTGGCCTTGCCCGTGCGGTCCACACAGCCTAGCCTAAAACCCAAACGCCCATGTGGCATGTCCGTATGGACCCACACTCCCAATTTGGCCTAGCTCGTGTGGCTCACAAGGCCGCACTCACATCGTCACAAGGTCATGTCTTGCGCATGACCACACATACGACATTCACGCAGCCATGTCTCGCACCCGGCCAGCCACACAGCTAGGCACATGCTCGTGTGGCGTCAACAGTGCCCTTTTTCAACTTTCACCGAACCTCAATTTTTCGTGTCTAGGGTACACATCTGGTACGATTTTGGTGCTACTACAATCCCGAGCCCATCAGAACCTAAAAATTGACATCTCGCGCTCCCTAAAATCAGTTTTAATCCATAACTAAACTGAACCAACAAAACTAACAATAGTAAAATTCAAGTGTTCGATACTTACCCAACTTCAACAAACCTGACTACAATTTTACATGAGGAGAATTTCATTCCTCACGATTCGCTGCCAATAACCCAAAACCATATTACCGAAAAGAAAAGAATAGAGGTTAGACCGGACTTACCTTTACGACCGAACCGCAAAACTTTCTTCCATGGAGATACCTTAAGGAATATAAAGTCAGCCACAACATACTCAATATCCCTCCTTTTGAGATCCGCATAAGACTTCTGTCTATCAAAAGTCACCTTAGACGATCCCGAATCAATTCTAACCTTATCTTCAATCTCAGAAACCAACTCAGGACCCAAAACCTGACGCTCACCTAACTCAGTCCAACATAGCAGAGTACGACACTTACGACCATACAGAGCCTTTTAAAGTGCCACCTAGATCCTAGACTGGAAATTTTTATTGTAGGCGACCTCAACTAACGGCAGAAAATCCTCCCAACTACTTCGGTAGTCAATCACACAGCTCCGAAGCATATCCTCCAGTATCTGAATCACCCTCTCAGATTAGCCATCTGCCTGAGGATGAAACACAGTATTGAAGTCCAATCTCGAACCCAAAGCTTCATGAAGTTTCTTCTAGAGCCGAGAAGTGAAGCGAGCATCCCTATCAGAGATTATCGAAATCGGAACCCCCTACAGCCTTACAATCTCAGAAATGTAAAGTTTCACTAACTTTTGTAGAGAGTAGTCCATCCGAACCGAAATAAAATGGGAAGACTTGGTTAATCGATCCACGATGACTCAAATAGAATCTTTCTTAGTGGGTGTCAAAGGCAACCCACTAACGAAGTCCATCGTCACTCGTTCTCATTTTCGTAAGGGAATCTTAACAAGTTGAAGCAAACCCAAAGGCAACTGGTGTTCAACCTTAACTGTCTGGCACGTCAGACAACGAGCAACAAAATCCGTTACCTCTCGTTTCAAACCCAGCCACCAATACAACTCACGAAGATCCTGATACATTTTATTACCACTGGGATGCATAACAAAAGGGCTACTATGTGCTTCCCTCAGAATCAACTGTCTCAGATCATAATCGTTCAGTACACAAACCTATCCTCGAAAACACAAAACTCTATCGTTATTCAATTCAAAATCAGAAGTACCGTCACTCTCAACCTGATGAAACCGTAGACCCAAAGACTCATCCGCTAACTACTTTTCCCGAATCTGCCCAATACTTGCAACTCGGCTAATAAAGCCCCATCATCAAACAAACTGATATGAGCGAACATCACCCTCAAATCAATCATCATTCTATGACTGAGAGCATTAGCCACCACCTTGGCCTTACCGAGATGATACTCTATCGTACAGTCATAATCCTTAAGTAGTTCAAACCATCGACGCTGCCTAAGATTCAACTCCTTTTGAGTAAGGAGGTACTCGAGACTCTTGTGATGGGTGTAGATGATACACCTCTCACCATACAGATAGTGCCTTCAAATCTTTAACGCAAACACCACAGAGGCTAACTCGAAATAATGCGTCTGATAATTTCCCTCGTGTGACTTAAGCTGTCGATACACATAAGCCACAACCTTGTCGTCTTGTATCAGAACACATCCCAAAGTAACTTTTGATAAATCGCTATACTCTACAAACTCCTTATAGGATTCAGGCTATATCAAATAAGAGCCCGAGTCAGAACAGACTTGAGCTTCTTGAAGCTCGACTATCGAGCATCAGTCCACACAAAAGGAACATTCTTGCATAGAAGCTTAGACAGAGCAGCTACAATCAGTGAGAACCCTTCAAAAAACCTCTGATAATAACTTGCAAGACCCAGAAAACTACAGATCTCAAAGACGTTCTTAGGAAGTTTCCAATCAAGCACAACCTCAATCTTTCTAGAATCAACTCAGATACCCTCAGCAAAAACCACATGCCCCAGAAATGTTACCTCTCGGAACCAGAACTCACATTTACTCAACTTAGCGTAGAGCTGTTTCTCTCGGGGTATCTGAAGCACTACTCTAATATTCTCATCATGCTCATCCTCAGTCTTATAGTATACCAGAATATCGTCAATGAAGACTGCGACGAACTAATCCAGATAGGCTAAAAAACTCTGTTCATTAGATTCATGAATGCAAGCGGAGCATTCGTCAAACCAAAGGGCATAACTAGGAACTCATACTGCCCATAATGAGTCCTAAATGTCGTTTTATGAATATCAGATTCCTTAACACTAAGCTACTGATACCTAGAACGGAGATCTATTTTTGAGATTACCGTAGCCCCATGAAACTAATAAAACAGATCGTCAATCCTTGAAAGTTGGTCCTTATTCTTCACAGTCAGTTTATTCAACTATCGGTAGTCGATACACATCCTCATGGTACCACCCTTTTTCTTCACAAACTGAATCGGTGCCCCCACAGAGACACACTAGGACGGAATAAACCACGATCCAGAAGCTCTTGAAGTTGAGCCTTAAGCTTTGTAATCTCCTTCGATGCCATATGATATGGAGTGATGGACACCAAAACTGTACACGGCAGAAGCTCAATGCCGAACTCAACTTCCTAATTTGAAGGTAAACCTGGTAACTCCTCGGGAAAATATCCAGAAATTCTCTCACTGTTCTGATATCCCCAACAGAAGAGTCCCTAGAAACTGAAACATTAACGTAGGCCAAATACGCCTCACACCCTTTTCGAACCAACTTCTCAGCGACTAGAGTGGAGATTACATTAGATAGGTAATCTCGACGCTCGCTAATCACAACCTCCTTATCATCCTCAGTCCTTAGAACGACCCTCTTAGCCGCGCAGTCCAAACTAACTCATTGCTCAACTAACTACTCCATACCTAAAATTATGTCAAACTCCCCAAATGGTAACTCCATCAAATTTGCTGAAAACACAGCCCCGTGTACTTCCAACGGAACATTCTTATAAAGTTTATTTACCCGAACAGAATGCCCCAACGAACTCAGCACAGTAATCTCACCAGAAGTACACTCAACAGAAATCCCCAAGTTCTCGAAAATAGAACAAGATACATAGGAGTATGTATAACCTATGTCTATCAAAGAAATTTATGGAGCATCAAAAATAAAGAACGTACCTGTGATCACATCAGGGGCGTCTTTGTCCTCTCAGTGTCGAGCAGCATAAACCAGTGCAACCTACCTCGCCTCAGTTTGATTAGTACCTCTGCCTAGTGCTCTATGTCCTCGGCCCATACCATTACCACCCCTAGTTGGTCCACGACACTAGGTGGTTGTTATACTGCCCTTTGAGGCTGAACAAAACTCCGTCTCAAAGCTTACATCAGATCAGCATGATGTAGACACTCTCTAATTTGGTGCTCTAATGAGCCACACTGTAGACAAGCCCCTAATCTCCTCTAACACTCGCCCGGATAGCGCCTACCACAATCACCACAAGGTTGAATCCCAGTAGGAGCAGCAGGAACTCCCACTCTAACAGGCCCATCAGGTTTGGCACGTTTCTTAGGCCTCTGAACAGAACTAGAGGGCTCTGAATCCCTCTTATTCTTGCCTCTCTCACGGTCTCTATTCTGGCAATCCACTCGCTTAACCTCCTCGGCGATATTTGCCTTATCCACAAGAACTGCAAACTCTCACTACCTTTGTGGAGAAATCAATACCCTCAGACAATTTTTCAAGCCATCCTCAAAACGGACACCTTTCTCATACTCAGATGCCACCATGGCTCGAGCATAACAGCTCAGTCTTAGAAAATCGGCCCCATACTTGGCCACAGATTTATCACCTTGCGTGAGATTCATAAACTCACTCCTACGAGCATCCATATAGTACACCCCCACGTATTTCCTCTAAAAGGCAGTCTTAAAGTAATCCCAGTTCAGACGATTTGATTGACTACCCTCCTCAACCGACAACCACCGCTGATATGCCTCATTGTGAAGCAAAGAAACTGTACCCTTCAATTTCTGCTCAGGAGTGTAGTCATTATCATTCATTATTCTCTCAGTGGCCTCCAACCATTACTCGGCCACAGTAGGGGCAACTCCAGTAACGCCCTTAAATAGCTCAGCTCCATTAGACCGGAGTCATTCAGTTATCGACCCACGGCCCCTAAATCCAAAATAGGGTCCAGTGACCCTCTCTAAAACCCTCAACATAGCTCGGGACAGTGCGTCATCCCTAGTCGATCGGCTTTGAGACCCAGTATCAGTAACAGGTGAAACTGGTGTCTCACTCGTGTCTAAATTTTGCATTTTGCCCAGAGAGGAAGACTCAACTCGAGCCCCCTTACAGCGCCCGTTGCATCCATGAATACCACAACTGCGAGTTTTACGAACGCTCGTCGTATTTTCAGGTTTATTTATATTATAAATTTTATGCATCAGTTCCAATGTTTATTAGAAGATATTTTATGCTTAAATTATCAGAAGTTTAGAAGTATTTCAGAGGTTGTAGTGTCAAACTAACTTAGTACAATTTCAGAAAGTACTAACTACAGTGTTTTCTAACTTTAAAGATTCTTACAGGATCGGCTTCGGAGACTCAGTGTACCACATTCTTACTCAAAATGATCCAAATTATTTGAAAATCAGTTCTTTTTCAAAACACAGTTTTGGAACCCAAAATTCACAGCCCGAGTTTTGCAACTTGGTTCTTATACCACTAAATGTAACACCTTTAACTCGGCCTAGACGTTATGGCCGAATCTAGGTGTGTTACGGAAAGTGGTCTTAAATTATATCTTTTAAGTTAAAACATATTGTTTTATTACTTTACCAATCGGAGTCTTAATATCCAGAAAAAATTCGTTTATAATCTTATTTGAAACCATTTTAAGTTATCAAGATTTTACAGCGGAAGTTTGAAAATCGTTTCATTCAAAACCAAGCTCGTGTTGCCAAAAACCATTTGTTAAAACCATTTATTTGCGTCAAGTGTTTTTATCAACGTTGTGGAAAAGAAAGCAAAAAAAAAATCTGAACCCAAATGTTAAAACCATATAGTCCAGAGAGTCCCAAAAATTACAAACTCTCAAGAAAAACTAGATTTTAAAATAAAATTGATATTACCAAAAAAATTTCTCTATCGAGTGGTTACCGGTAAGCCTCCGTCACACCGACCTACCTAAGTTTGTGGATTACCTGCACAAAACAGACAACACAGATGTGAGTTTTAGTAAACAGACATACATAGAATTTCATATACAGTCAGATACAGATGTGGACCTAAGTCCATAACAGATACAGATATCAAAATCAAATAAATAGGAGAGATATAGAGAATCCTACCCCCATCCTATACGCACCATTTCCGACCATCCCATCACACCATGTGGGGTTAAAAACACCAACCTATCCCAACACACCATATAGTGTCGATGCGACACATAACAGAATAATATGCAATCAAGATGCTAGAATATAGGTAACTTATATACTCAAACAGAATACAGAATACAGAATACAGATCACTTCCTCAACATATGCAAATCTCACTCCAAACACATATACAAAATACAGAATTAACATGCTCGTATATAGATAACTTATATACTCAAACAGAATAGTCAAACATCTCTATCAGTGTCCTACTCAGATCACACAATCATAATACCATATCTCATGAATTAGGGTTTGGTTAGCCCTTACCAACCCTACAATAGGCCCACAGTCGATCAGAACAAACCTTGCGAACCTAGGGAAAATTTTAGAATCCTGGGCCCACATACCTGTGTGGACCCACACGTCTAATTTGGCCTCAGTGACACGATCGTGTCTCACGCACGGCCACACGTATGAAATTCACACAGTCGTGTCTTGCACACGCCCATGTGGTATCGATAGTGTCCTTTTTCAACTTTCACCAAACCTCATTTTTTTATGTTTAGTGTAAACAATTGGTACGATTTTGATGATATTGCAATCCCAAGCCCACCAGAGCCTAATAATCGACATCACACGCTCCCTAAAATCAGTTTTAATCCATAACTAAACCTAACCAACGAAACTGACAAAAGTAAAATTTAAGTGTTCGATACTTACCCAACTTCTCAAACAAACCCGACTACGATTCTACAAAAAGATAATTCCGTTCCTCACAATTCATTGCCAACAGCCTAAAACCACATTACCGAAAGGAAAAGGATAGAATCGATTTTGAATAGCTAAAGAAAAAAATTATTCCCTAGCCTACACAAAAATCACCCCTTACACTTACCAAGCCACACAACAACACCAAAGAAATAGAATACCGAGATTGAATAACAAAATTGCAATAAAAAATGGGGAGCAAAGAAATAGGAATTTGTCAATTGACAGGAATTATGCAGAGAAAGGGAAAACTAACGTCAAAATTTTCTTGGGAAGAGAGAAAAGAGAAAAATAAAAACAAAAACTTAAAATTAATATAGATTCATATCAGACTAAAAATCAACCCCCATTATCCCACTAACTAACCCACTAACTCACAACTACCTCAGAATTCTAACTCCACCCAAACTCTTTCAGACAACCGGAGCAAAAATTAACACTCATGCTCGCACAGGGATTCGAACGCATGACCTCCAACACACTAACTCATTACCACTCGAACCAGCAGGCTCATTCTAATATAAATTTACCAACAATATTTCATAATCTCACCCCAACAGGGATAAGACTAAGACAAAAAATAACAGAATTTGCTAGAAGTGGAACTTGAACTCAAGACCTCATACACACACCCAGAACACTTAGCCACTAAAGCAGATACATATTTGTGTGGCATGATTTACAAAAATAGAAAAAAATTATTCAGGGTATTACACAAGCATTATGACTACGGTTAAAGCCCTTAAGGTTAGTTTTGGGTGGCAAGTTGAAGACAACAAGAAAGCAAGGATCAACTTGGATAAATGAGGTTTTAAAGGTCTCGACGGTGACTATTTGAAGGATCATAGTAGCGAGATTTAGGAAAGGGTTGTTTGTGACTTGTAGGAGCCTAATAATAGTGCGTGGGATAGATCCCATTTGTGGAAGCTATATGGTGACCTTTTGGGTGATAAGATTTGTGCTCTATCGATTATTCGAGATGGGTTGCTGGATAAGGCCATGTGGTTCCATAACAGGACTGACTAATACTCTACGAAATCTGGTTACTCTTGGCTTATCCTTAATAAGATTGGGTGTAGTCTGGATCATCTATATTAGCGTACTATTTGGAAGCTCCACGTCCTCCCTAAGATCCGTATATGTAACACCCCTTACTCGAGACCATTGTCATAGTCAAGCACGAAGCGTTATCTGACCTAACTTACTAGTTCAGAGCATAAAAAATTTCTTTTAAAATTAATTCACTCACGTTCAATTAATATATCCCTAAAAAGGACCCTCGAGACCCCAAAACATGCAACAAAAATGGTTTGGGTGCAAACCGGGAACATTAAAATTTTTTTGAATACTTAAACAAATCAAAATAATTTATTTTATTGTTTACAATAAAACTATCCACTCGCGTAACAGTCACTAATTTAATTATAACTCGAGTTGCAAAACTTGAAATTTAGATCTGTTAATTTTTCCTAAAACCATACTTATATATCTTCTTACCATAAAATTTCCAAAATTTTTTGTTTAGCAAAATAGTACAGTTTATTCATTAAATTATCCCCTGTTTCACTTGTCTAATGGTTCTCGACCTCTATTAACTAAAAATCAATTATCTCATTGTACAGATATTGGATAATATTTTGTTTATTTATATTGAAAATAGACTCACTAAGGAATCTAGAGGTATAAATTATGCCTCATAATTATTTCTTTATAATTTTAATGATTTTATAAAATTAGAATAGGGGACTTCAAAAACCATTCTGACCTTCTTTAACTAAAATTCAAAATCTCATAATATAAAATTCATTTGCCTACACTGTTTCTTTCATGTGAAAATAGACTCGATAAAATTTAATTCTATATCTCATTCACTTTCTAATTCCATTTCTACCATCCTTGGTGATTTTTCAAAATCACATCAATGCTTGTCTCCAAAAACTGTTCCATTGCAATTTTTTCTCTTTTATAATTTCTTTGTATTAACTACATAACACCAAAACATGTTCTTAAATAGCCATTTCAGTTGCAAATCATTATATAATATTTACATGCTATTCATTAGCCATATCATAAGGACACACACACAAAATGACTAAGTCCCTATACATGCCATAACTTAAAACGTTTCAAAAATCATAATACCGAGTTGGTCTGTTGATAGTGTGAAACAATCTCCGACGTCCTTACTATCCCTGAATTTGCTTGGCGATACTATAAAAAATAAAAGGAGGAAAATAAAAGGAGTAAGCGTAAAGCTTAGTAAGTTTACAAGCAAATAAATAACAACATTTATCATAAATAATTATACTCAAAAATCATCATCAATATCATGGTCTTTGCTTCTTATTTACTTACTCTCTTACTTGTTTACTTACTTGCTTAAATAAATCATGAATATAACTTACTCCTCCCTTGATGAAATTTCTTTCTCAACTGATAACTGAGTTATTCTTAACCAGTATAACTCACCTGAATCTATTTATTATACTTTTACCTGAACTTTCATGTAACATAGTCTATTTACTAGCCTGTTGAACCACTTGGAATACTAAGGATACTCGGGTCTCCTGTTTCATAATAACATGCGAAAGCCATGTCCCAGACATGGTCTTACATGGGATGTTTCCTGTACTGCCAATGTCATATCCCAGATATGGTCTTACATGGGACTTCTCACATCAGTGCCCATGCCATGTCCCAGACATGGTCTTACGGGGGACCTCTCATCTCGGTGCCAACGCCATGTCTCAGACATGGTCTTACAAGGGATCTCATTCCCTTAATGTCATTACTTTTGTATCTGATACATTCATAATGTTTCAACGGGACTTTTTATCATTGATTCTCTATCATCTCATACTTGAGTCAACATTAAATAATTTCATGAAATAAGTACATAGTTGTTGGAAAATAACAACATTAATAATAATTATTGAAATATTGCATTTATTTATCGTAAACTTACCTCGGTACAAAATACGATCCAATCTAGCAACTTATTCCTCAACCTTTTTCTTTCCCCGGTTTAACTCCAAATTTCGTTCCTCTTTATCTATAATAGAAATTTTAGCTTATTTAATACTCACATTCATCAAAATAGTCATTGACTCGAACTTTGCAAAATTATAATTTTGCCCCTAAACTTTTGCATATTTACACTTTTTCTCCAAAGCTTGAAAATTAAACTTGATCCATTATTCTTATGTTTTATGACATGCTGAACATCTTTCCCTTCTCTGGCAACATCAAATTCTCACTCTAACATTTACTTATGAACATTAGGTATTTTTACCGATTATGTCGTTTTACTCATTTTCACTTAAAATCGCCTAGCAAAAGTTGTTTAACATAATTTCAAGCTTCATATTCTATCATAAAATATCAAAATAAACACATTTCACCTATGGTTATTTTTCCAAATATGAACCCTAACAAGAATTAATGGTAGAATAAGCTAAATCGAGCTACGAGGACTCCAAAAATGTAATAAACATTAAAAATGAGGCTTGGATGGACTTACTATGAGCTTGAGAAAGTTAAGAAACTATAGCTATGGAGACCTTGAAATTTTCAGCCCTTATAGAGAAGATGAGAACATTTTGCCATCTTTTTCCCTTTTAATTCTTTTTATTACCAAATGACTAAAATACCCTTCATTAAAACTTTAGTTATTTTTAACTGTGCATGCCCATTTTTGTCCATGAAAATCTAATGGTCTAATTACCATTTAATTACCTCTAATTCAATTATGCACTTCAATTAAATCCTTTATCATCTAAAACTCATATTTACCCACTTTTGCAATTAGACCCTAATGATACGATCTGCCTCGGTGTTGAGTTGAGTTGTATTTGAGTTGCCTGATCGTCCACGAGGAAGTTTCATTCGGTTTCAAAAATGGATGAATTTTGGATGGGCTCAGTTTAACACAGAAGTAGGATAGAAAAAGTAAATGATGGAGATGATTAATAGAACTTAAACATCAAGAAAGATTTGATACTATAACGAGTATCCCCCCAAATATTATATGGTTTAAGGTGACAGTTGGGAATAGGTTGATGGACCTCGACCCGTTACTTAGCAAAGTAGGAACCGAAGGTATATTTAGATGGATGAACGCCACACCAGGGTTGGCGATAAGTTTAGAAACAAGTTCAAGATGACGCCACTAGCTCGCTAGATAAGTCACTCGAGAGTCGTACGAAATTGGAGAGGAAGTTAACCTCACAAAAACAAAGTTTCATTAAACAAATTGGAAAAATTTAGCAAAAGTCACTTTACAGAGGCTGATTTCATCTATTTATAGTGCTAAAATAGGCTAGCTAAATGGTTACAAACATTCAACTTAATGTGCCATTTAAAAAAATTGAAATAAAACATAAGTCTTTTTACATTCTTAAGCCAAATAACTCCATTCTTGAATTCACTTCAATTCAGCTGAATGAATGACTTTCATTGCTTGAAAAATGACTCTTGAGTTAGCCCTTGACCGGCCAAATATACACCAACTTATCAACCAGCTCCTTAATGGTATCTGAATGCTTGAATTAACCTTTGAAATGGCAAAAACGGTCTAGTAGTTTAAAAGGTTGCTGCCATAATTAAATAGATGATATAATGCTACTTAAAACCTTCTTAAATGATGTATAAACCTCATTTGTAACAGCTCCTTCTTTTGTATTCAAATAGCACTTGAAAGTTCACTTCAATTAAGTTGTAACAACTTTGAAATGTAACGGTTGTGAGCAGAAGAAACTCCTGCAACAAACACATTAAAATAACTCATTAAACATATTAAACACTAATTAAACATTTTAAGAATAAATACTTAACTTAGGTAAATAAACTAAACATATGCATTAACTATTCCAACAACTAGTTAATTAAAGAAGCATAAATAAATAAGCTTAAACTCATGCATCAATAAATAATTCTAGTAACTAGATTTATTAAGAACAACACTTATTAAATAAAGTTCACAAAACAATTATTAATTAAACTAAGATGAGTTGAATAAATGTCCAAAGAACCCATTTATTTAAACTAAGATGCTTAAATGCATGGTTTGAAATGCAAACTTAACTAACATGAAAGTTACATAATTAAACTAACAAGACTTAATTTAATGATGCAAACTTAACTAACATGAAAGTTACATAATGCATGACTTTATTAAATGCAGAACACAAATTAATGATGTGCAAACTATGAAACACAAATTAAAATAACTAAAATAACTAAAAATTAATGAATCAAAGTCCTTATTTTCCAGTAGCCAAATTGACAAACTGAAATTAAAAGCTCCATTTTGCACTTGGGCCCCTCGAGTTTGGGCCATTCTTGGTGGCATCGAGTTGTGTCGTAACATGATGCAGTCGGGATCGCATCACCTGTTATGCAATTTACACATGCAATAGCTAAAATTTTTTATCGGTATTCTAACACCTGCATCCAATCAATCGGTAAATCATAAAAATTAATCAAAATAAACTTTTTTTATCTCAGATTCATGGTTTCAGAACCACTATTCCATTTAGGACCTATTTCGGGATGCTACATTTTCTCCCCCTTTACAGATTTTCGTCCCAAAAAATCTTACATGTGAAAAGATTTGGGTACTATTTACGCATAGCCTCTTCGGGCTCCCATGTAGCCTCGTCTACCCCATGCCTATTCCATAATACTTTCACAAGTGCAATACTTTTGTTCCTTAGTTCCTTGCCCTCTCGAGATAGAATTGTAATAACCCGATTCTAGGCCTAGTCAGAACAGCGGTTCCTGGACCACAAATCCGACGAGGGAAAATATTATTATCATTATATTTTTATGGTCTTCAATTTCACAGAAAAATTTTGTGAAATTTTCGTTCAAAAATTTTGACGATTGGGCACTCAATTTAGTCAAAAGGACTAAATTGTAAAAAAATTCAAAAGTTGAATTCTACATGTTAGTGGCGTCCAATTGTTATGAAATTTTAAAGTGGAGGTCCTTATGTAGTAATTAGACCATTAGTTAATTGATGGACAAAAATGGGCATAGAATTAGTGAAATATATTTTTTAAGTAAGGGCATTTTATTCATTTGGTAATAAATAGAATTAAAATGGGAAAAAGATGGAAAAATGGTGTCCATCTTCATAACTTGCTGTCGAAATTTGAAGGAATCCATAGCTAGGATTTCTTCACTTTCTCAAGCTCATAGTAAGTGCATCATAGCCCCATTTTTAATGTTCTTTGCATTTTTGAGATCCTCGTAGCTCGGTTTAGCTTATTCTACCATTAATTCATTTTAGGGTTCATATTTGGAAAGATACCCATAGGTGAAATGTGTTTATTTTGTTGTTTCATGGTAGAATATGAAGCTATAAATTATGTTAAACAACTTTTGCTAAGCAATTTTGAGTGAAAACTGGTAAATTGATATAATCGGTAAAAAAATTTGATGTTCAAAAGTACATGTGAGAGTCAGAATTTGATGTTCCCATAGAAGGAAAAAGTGTTCAGCATGTTTTAAAACATAAGAATAAGGAGTGAAATTTAATTTTCGAGCTTTGGGACAAAAATAAAAATATGTAAACGTTTAGGGATAAAATCGTAATTTTGTAAAAGTTGAGTTGAGGACCGTTTTAATAAATGTGAATATTAAATAAGCTAAATTTTCTATTATAGATCAAGAAAGACAAGAAGACAACCTCAATCGGGGAAAGGAAAAGATCTTGGAGTAAATTGTAAAATTACAATATTTTTGCACCGAGGTAAGTATGCTTGTGAATTAATGCATTATTTTAATGTTATTCAATATATTGTTGAGATTTGATTGAATATTGAATAAATATTTGATGTAGAACATAAGAAGATGGTTAAGTTTGAGAAATGTGGTAAAATGTTGAAAAACAAGGTTTCCGATTGAACACTCGGAATAATCCGAAATACATGGAATAACAAGGGTCCGCTAAGTGCAAATTCCCCGAGGGGTTGCTAAGTGCTGATTCCCTGAATTACTGACTCTAGAGGTGGTTGCTATGTGCTGATTCCACCGTATTTTTGAATTGGAAAGGGGTTGTTATGTGCTGATTCCCCGTATTATTGAATATAAAGGTGGTTGCTAAGTGCTGATTCCACCGTATCTTTGATTGTGAAAGGAGTTGCTATGTGCTGATTCCCCGTATCACTGAATTTAAGGTGGTTGCTAAGTGCAAAATCCATCGAGTAACGGATGATATTCCGAGTGTTCAACAGCGAAATTGGAAAAGTGAATGACCATATGAAATGGACAAGATTTTGTGAGGAATATTGGGTTTGATACTTAATCGACCCATGTGTAAGATGGTATGAAATATCAAAAATACAAAAGAGTAAATTTAGAAGTGAAACAGTTTTTAACAACAGCAGTTGAACAACTTTAAAAAATCACCATAAATAGTGGAAATTGAACTAGGGGATGAAAAATATATGAAATTAAATATGAATGAGTCTATTTTCACATGAAGGAAACATAGTAAGAAAAAGTGTTATATATTTGGAAATATTTGAATTTTAGTGAGACAGGGTTGAATTGATTTCGAAATCCCCTGTTCCAACTTTGGAAAATCACCAAATACTGTACAAAAGTAATTATAGCTTGTAATTTACATGCTTGAATTTCTCAATGAGTATATTTTCAAGAGCAACAACCAAAGACATTGTTTGAATTCTGTACAAAGAATTAAGTAAATTTTAGTAAAGAGAGGTCAGAGCTGTCAAGCAGTGAAGCAGGAGAAAGTTTAAAGAATAACTGTACTAATTGGCTAAACCAAAAATTCTCAAAATTTTATGGTAGAAAGGTATTCGAGTCTAGTTTCAAGGAAAATTTACGGAACTTAATTTGAATCCCTGTAGCTCCAGGTAATAATAAATTAGTGACTGTGACGCAGAAAAACAGCTTGCTTGAAATTGAACAAACAATGAAATTTATGTGTGATTAAAATTATGTTTCTATGAAATCACGTGAGAAATTTATTTATTTTTCATATGCTTACTTACTAAGCTATATTCTTATCCCTCTTTCTTTTCTTTGTTTTATAGTGTTATCAGTCCATCTCGGGAATTCAGAAATAGTCAGGAATTCATCCATACTATCCTCAACTATTGGTATTTTGTAATCAACACTTTAAAACTATGGCATGTATAGAAGACTTAATTTTGATGTATTATGTTACAAAGTATTTGGTCTAGATGTAATATATGTTATTCGATAAATCTTTTATATAATCTTTATGATAGTAGTTAAAATGTTAAATTTGGTTTAAAATATATGTAAGAATATAAATGTTGGTTGTAGCATTGGAATTGGCTGGGTTATGATTCTAGAAATTTGCAGGTGAGGTTGCATATTTATAAAATGGGTTATGTCGAAATTTTTCGTAAAAAAAATTAGTAATGATGCATCTCAATTAGAATAATTACAAGTGTTTGAGTACTAGTAATACCTCATACTCTATTCCAGCAAGGAACACGGGTAAGGGGTGTTACATTTAGTGGTATCAGAGCTACGGTTTAGTCGGTTCTCGAACTAACAAAATATGCGTGAAAGTCTATCTGTACATACCATAATTATATTGTGATAGTGTGATGATTTCTAACATTTTAAATTGTGTTTATTTTTTATGTAGTAAATGGAACCCGACCGAGCGGTAATGGATGATGTAGAAAGTAATGCGCCAGCTCCCACGCAAGGGACCGCGCCTGAGAAAAGTAGACACGAAACACAAAGTTAGGATGAGGCTCGAGAAGCCTTTCTTCATATGATGAACAATTGGTATACAAAATTTGTTCGAGCAAACCCGAATGTTCAAACTCCTCCACCCTCTCCTATTCCTCAACCAGTCCCCGTAGCTCCACAAGGTGTTGATTTGGTAAGATTGAGTAAACCTCTAGTTGATAAAATCTGAAAGTAAGGGGCTGAGGATTTTAGGGCTAATATAGATGATGATCTAGACAAAGTAGAGTTTTGGCTTGAAAACTCTATTCGGGTTTTTGAAGAGTTATCTCGTACTCCTGAGGAATGTTTGAAATGTGTTGTATCTTTATTGAAGGATTCAGCATACCGTTGGTGGAAAACACTAATATTTGTGGTCCCGAAAGAAAGAGTTACATGGGATTTCTTCCAGGAATAATTCAGAAAGAACTACATAAGCCAACGGTTTATTGATCAAAAATGCAAGGAGTTTATCGAGTTGAAGCGGGCCGAATGTCTGTGGCAGAATATGAAAGGGAGTTTGTTAGGCTCAGCAAATATGCCCAGGAATGTGTGTCCACGGAGGCCATCATGTGTAAAAGATTCGAAGAGGGGTTAAATGAAGATATCAGATTGTATGTTGGGATTTTAGAGTTGAAAGAATTTGTGGTACTAGTTGATCGAGCTTGCAAGGCTGAAGAACTGAGTAAAGAAAAGAGAAAAGCGGAGATTGAGGCTAGAGATGTAAGAAAAAGGTCAATGAGTAAGACATCTCAATCCCAATCAAAGAAGCTTAAAGAGATGAATCCACAATCAACTGAGTATTCACGTAGAGATTGAGGGATGTCATATTCTGGTGCTAAAAATCAAGCTACATCAATGGCAAGTGTGGGCAATGTGGGGAATAATAGACCCAAGTGTCAACAGTGTGGTAGGCGACATGTTGGTGAGTGTTGGGGGATTAGACGACCTTGTTTCAGGTGTGGTTCTCAAGACCACTATGTAAAAGATTGCCTTGAAAGGATAGAAGAAGAAAAATTTTAGAGAGTTGGATCGGGTGATACTGTTAGTAGAGGTAGACTGCCGAGAAGTACTGGAAGCAGAATTAGCGGAAAAAATGTGGTGAAAGATATAGCCGGGAGACTAGAAACTAGAGCGCCTGCTAGAGCTTATGCCATACGTGCTCGTGAGGATGCATCATCTCCTTACGTGATTACTAGTACATTTTCTCTTCATGATATTGATGTTGTTGCTTTGATTGACCCTGGGTTTACTCATTCATATGTATGTGTGAATTTAGTATCTAATAAAAATTTTCCTGTAGAAAATACTGAATTTGTGGTTAAAGTATCAAATCCTTTAGGCAAATATGTTTTAGTCGATAAGGTTTGCAAGAATCGTCCTTTGATGATTCAAGGTCACTGTTTCCCGGCTAATTTGATGTTGTTACCATTTGATGAGTTTGATGTTATTTTGGGGATTGATTGGTTGATATTGCATGATGCCATGGTAAATTGTAGACAAAAACTCCTTGAATTGAAGTGTGAAAATGGTGAAATTCTTCGGGTTGAAGCAGAGGAACCGAATAAATTGCCTATGGTGATCTCGTACATGTCTGCTCAGAAATACATGAGAAAAGGATGTGAAGCTAATCTTGATTATGTGTTGAATACTGGTATAACTGGGTCGAAGCTTGAATCAGTGCCGGTAGTTTGTGAATTTCTAGACGTATTTCTAGAGGAATTGTCTGGGTTACCTCCGATTAGAGAAGTTCAGTTTGCTATTGACTTGTTACCTAGTACTACACTGGTTTCTATTGCTCCGTATCGGATGGCTCCGACTGAGTTGAAAGAATTAAAAGCTCAGTTACAAGAGTTGACAGATAAAGGATTTGTGACACCGAGTTTTTCTCCCTAGGGTGCTCCTGTATTATTTGTGAAAAAGAAAGACGGCTCTATGAGAATTTTTATTGACTATCGTCAACTCAACAAAGTGAATATAAAGAACAAGTATCCTTTGCTGAGAATTGATGATTTGTTCGACCAATTAAAAGGAGCAACAGTGTTTTCAAAGATTGATCTGAGATCTGGTTATTATCAGTTGAGAGTTAAAGAGTCAGATGTGCCAAAAACTGCTTTCAGAACGAGGTATGGACACTACGAATTTCTGGTAATGCCTTTTGGTTTAACTAATGCTCCAGCTATTTTTATGGATTTGATGAACCGAATTTTTTGATCGTATCTGGATAAGTTCGTGGTGGTGTTCATAGATGATATTTTAATTTATTCTCGGATGAATCCGAGCACGCCGAAAATTTGAGAACCGTGTTACAGATTCTGAGAGAGAAGAAATTGTTTGCTAAATTCAGTAAAAGTGAGTTTTGGCTTCGTGAGGTCGGATTCTTAGGACATGTAGTTTCAAGTGAGGGTATTCGGGTTGATCCAAGCAAAATCTCAACAATTGCTGATTGGGAACCACCAAAGAATGTGTCCGAGGTTAGAAGCTTTTTGGGCTTAGCCAGGTATTACAGACGTTTTGTCAAGGAATTCACGATGATTGCTTCTCCTATGACTAAGTTACTGCAAAAGAATGTCAAGTTTGAATGGACCGATAAATGTCAGCAAAGTTTCGAGAAATTGAAGGCATTATTGACTGAGGCACCAGTGTTGGTACAACCTGAGACAGAAAAGGAGTTTATAATTTACAGTGATGCGTCGTTAAATGGTCTTAGGTGTGTGTTAATGCAAGAGGGCAAAGTAAAAGCTTATGCTTCGAGACAGCTGAAACCGCATGAGAATAATTATCCAGCGCATGATTTAGAATTAGCTGCCATTGTTTTTGCTTTGGAAATTTGGTGTCATTATTTGTATAGTGAGAAATGTCAAATCTTCACTGATCATAAGAGTTTTAAGTATTTAATGAATCAAAAAGACATGAATTTGCGACAATGAATGTGGCTCGAACTAATAAAAAACTATGAGCTAGTGATTGACTATCACCTCGAAAATGCTAATGTAGTTGCTGATGCCTTAAGCAGAAAATCTCTATTTGCTTTGAGAGCTATGAGTACGAGATTAACTTTATCTGATGATGGTTCAATTTTGGTTGAATTGAGGGCTAGACCGTTATTCCTTCAGCAAATTCGAGAGGCCCAAAAGAATGACAGGGAATTGCAAGCTAGGAGAGCTCAGTGTGAATCAGGTGTTGATCCAGATTTTCGAATTAGATCAGATTATTGTCTGATGTTCCGAGATAGGATATGTATACCGAAAAGTGATGAGTTGATTCAGATCATTTTATGTGAGGCACACAGAGGTGATTTGTTAATTCACCTAGGTAGTGCGAAAATGTATAATGATTTGAAGAAATTGTATTGGTGATCGGGCATGAAAACGGATATCTCGGAATTTTTATCAAAGTATTTAATTTGCCAACAAGTGAAAGCTGAGCATCAAGTACCATCTGGTTTACTTCAACCAGTAATAATTCCAGAGTGGAAATGGGACAGCATCACGATGGATTTTGTGACAGTATTGCCTTTGACTTCAAGGAAGAAGGATGCTATTTGGGTAATCGTTGATAGATTGACAAAATTAGCCCATTTTATGCCGGTACGCACTGATTACTCACTTGACAGGTTAGCAGAGTTATATGTTGTTGAAATTGTGAGATTGCACTGAGTGCCTAAGTCCATTATTTCGGATAGAGATCCGAGGTTCACTTCGAGGTCTTGGATAAAGTTGCAAGAAGCCTTGGTACGAAATTGAACTTTAGTACTGCGTTCCATCCGTAAACTGACAGACAATCTGAAAGAGTGATTCAAGTTCTTGAAGACATGCTCCGATGCTGTATTTTTGAATTTGAAGGCAGTTGGGAGAAATATCTACCATTGGTTGAATTTTCATAAAACAATAGCTATCAGTCGAGTATACGAATGGCACCATATGAAGCATTATATGGGCGTAAGTATAGAACCCCTTTATATTGGACTAAGCTCAGTGAGAACCGAATTCACGGAGTTGACTTGGTGAAAGAAACTGAAGAAAAAGTGAAAGTAATCCGTGACTGTTTAAAAGCTACTTCAGATCGAAAAAAGTAATATGCGGATTTAAAGAGGAAAGAAATTGAGTTTCAAGTGGGCGATAGAGTGTTTTTGAAAGTATCTCCATGGAAAAATATTTTGAGATTTGGCCGTAAAGGCAAATTGAGTCCACGTTTTATTGGACCGTATGAAATTATTGAAAGAATTGGACCCATAGCTTATCGGTTAGCTTTGCCAATAGAGTTGGAAAGAATACATAATGTATTTCATGTACCGATGTTGCGATGCTATCATTCTAATCATTCACATATAGTTTCTCCTACAGAGATTGAAATTTGACCGGATATGACTTATGAGGAGGAACCAGTAAAGATTCTGGCTCGAGAGGTGAAACAGTTAAGGAATAAGAGTGTAGCCTTAGTAAAAGTGTTGTGGCAAAAACATGGAATGGAAGAGGCTACGTGGGAACCGGAGGAAGTTATGAGGAAACAGTACCCAAATCTCTTTTCCGGTAAGATTTTGCAGGACGAAAATCCCTAAAGGTGTTTTAGTCATTTGGTAATAAATAGAATTAAAATGGGAAAAACATGGAAAAATGGTGTCCATCTTCATAACTTGCTGCCGAAATTTGAAGGAAGCCATAGCTAAGGTTTCTTCACTTTCTTAAGCTCATAGTAAGTGCATCATAGCCCCGTTTTTAATGTTCTTTGCATTTTTGATATCCTCGTAGCTCGATTTAGCTTATTCTACCATTAATTCATTTTAGGGTTCATATTTGGAAAAATACTCATAGGTGAAATGTGTTTATTTTGTTGTTTTATGGTAGAATATGAAGCTAGAAATTATGTTAAACAACTTTTGCTAAGCGATTTTGAATGAAAACAGGTAAATTGACAAAATCGGTAAAAATATTTAATGTTCAAAAGTACATGTGAGAGTGAGAATTTGATGTTGCCATAGAAGGAAAAAGTGTTCAGCATGTTTTCAAACATAATAATAAGGAGTGAAATTTAATTTCGAGCTTTGGGACAAAAATGTAAATATGTAAAAGTTTAGGGACAAAATCATAATTTTGCAAAAGTTGAGTTAAGGACCGTTTTAATAAATTTGAATATTAAATAAGCTAAATTTGTTATTATAGATCAAGAAAGACGAGAAGACAACCTCAATCGGGGAAAGGAAAAGATCGTGGAATAAATTGCAAAATTACAATATTTTTGCACCGAGGTAAGTATGCTTGTGAATTAATGCATTATTTTAATGTTATTCAATATATTGTTGAGATTTGATTGAATATTGAATAAATATTTGATGTAGAACATAAGAAGTTGGTTAAGTTTGAGAAATGTGGTAAAATGTTGAAAAACAAGGTTTCCGATTGAACACTCGGAATAATCCGGAATACATGGAATAAAAAGGGGCCGCTAAGTGCAGATTCCCAGAGGGGTTGCTAAGTGTTGATTCCCCGAATTACTGACTCTAGAGGTGGTTGCTATGTGCTGATTCCACCGTATTTTTGAATTGGAAAGGGGTTGCTATGTGCTGATTCCCCGTATT
This sequence comes from Gossypium raimondii, assembly GCF_025698545.1. Lineage (NCBI taxonomy): Eukaryota > Viridiplantae > Streptophyta > Magnoliopsida > Malvales > Malvaceae > Gossypium > Gossypium raimondii. Next base: position 29,595,605 of record NC_068574.1, on the reverse strand, counting down.
ATTGAATATAAAGGTGGTTGTTAAGTGCTGATTCCACCGTATCTTTGACTGTGAAAGGGGTTGCTATGTGCTGATTCCCCGTATCACTGAATTTATGGTGGTTGCTAAGTGCTGAATCCATCAAGTAATGGATGATATTCCGAGTGTTCAACAGGGAAATTGGAAATGTGAATGAACATATGAAATGGATAAGATTTTGTGAGGAATATTAGGTTTGATACTTAATCAACCCATGTGTAAGATGGTATGAAATATCAAAACTACAAAGGAGTAAATTTAGAAGTGAAACAGTTTTTAACAACAGCAGTTGAGCAACTTTAAAAAATCGCCATAAATAGTGGAAATTGAATTAGGGGATGAAAAATACATCAAATTAAATCTGAATAAGTCTATTTTCACATGAAAGAAACATAGCAAGCAAAAGTGTTATATATTTGGAAATATTTTAATTTTAGTGAGACAGGGTTGAATTGATTTCGAAATCCCCTATTCCAACTTTGGAAATTCACCAAATATTGTAAAAAAGTAATTATTGCTTGTAATTTACATGCTTGAATTTCTCAATGAGTATATTGTCAATAGAAACAAACAAAAACATCGTTTGAATTCTGTACAAAGAGTTAAGTAAATTTTAGTAAAGAAAGGTCAGAGCTGTCAAGCAGTGAAACAGGAGAAAGTTTAAAGAAGAAACTGTACTAATTGGTAGAACCAAAAATTCTAAAAATTTTATGGTATAAACGTATTTGAGTGTAGTTTCAAGGAAAATTTAAGGAACTTAATTTGGAGTCCTGTAGCTCCAGATAAAAATAAATTAGTGACCGTGATGCAGAAAAACAGCTTGCTGGAAATTGAACAAACAATGAAATTTATGTGTGATTAAAATTATGTTTCTATGAAATCATGTGAGAATTTTATTTATTTTTCATATGCTTACTTAATAAGCTATATTATTATCCCTATTTCTTTTATTTTTTTTATAGTGTTATCAGTCCAGCTCGGGAATTCGGAAATAGTCGGGAAGTCATCCACACTATCCTCAACTATTGGTATTTTGTAATCAACACTTTAAAATTATGGCATGTATAGAAGACTTAATTTTGATGTATTATGTTACAAAGTATTTAGTCTAGATGTAATATATGTTTTCGATGAATCTTTTATATAATCTTTATGATAGTAGTTAAAATATTAAGTTTGGTTTGAAATATATGTGAGAATATAAATGTTGGTTGTAGCATTGGAATTGGTTGGGTTATGATTTTGGAAATTTGCAGGTGAGATTCCATATTTATAAAAGGGGTTATGTTGAAATTTTTTGGAAAAAAAAAAAGAGAAAATTAGTAATAATGTATCTCAATTAGAACAATTACAAGTGTTTGAGTTCTAGTAATACCTCATAGTCTATTCTGGCAAGGAACACGGGTAAGGGGTGTTACAAGAATCTTTACCGATTCTTCACCGTAAGTCATATCTGGCTGATCTCAACCTTTGTCTGAGAAATCACATGTGACAGATCTAAACGATAACGGCGTATCCTAGACACATGGAACACATCATGAATCTTCTCTAACTCAGTCAGGAATGCTAACCGATATGCTAAGGGCCTAAATTCTTTCGGTCACCTCGAACGGTCCAATAAAATGGGGACTTAGTTTGGCTTTCTTGCCAAATTTGAGAACTTTCTTCCACGGGGATACTTTCAAAAATACCCTGTCACCAACCTGAAACTCAATTTTTTTTTTCAAATCTGCATAGGATTTCTGTCTATCTGAAGCTGCTTTCAAGCAATCTCTAATGACTTTACTTTCTCTTCTATTTCTTTGACTAGATCAACCCCGTAAATCTGATTTTCCTTAAAGCTCTATCCAGTACAAAGGCGTACGACACTTACGTCCATACAAATCTTTATAAGGTGCCATCTTCAAACTCGATTGATAACTATTATTATAGGCAAACTCCACCAACGGCAAATATTTCTCTCAACTACCTTGAATTTCTAAAACACAAAATCTGAGCATATCCTCAAGTATCTGAATAACTCTCTCTGATTGACCATCGGTCTGAGGATGGAAAGCTATACTAAAACTCAACTTTGTGCCCAAAGCTTCCTGCAATTTCTTCAAAAATCGCGAAGTAAATCTTGGATCTCTATCTGAGATAATCGATAACGGTACTCCATGTAGTCTGACTATCTCTGAAATATACAACTCAGCCAATTTTTCAAGTGAATAATACATACGAACTAGGATAAAATGAGCCGACTTCATTAGCTTATCAATCACAACCCATACTGCATCTTTCTTTCTCGGTGTCAATGGCAACCTTGTCAAAAAATCCATGGTAACTCGATCCCATTTCCACTCAGGAACTAACACAGGCTGTGATAAACCTGAAGGTACTTGATGTTCAGCCTTTACCTGCTGACAAATTAAACATCTAGAAACAAATTTTGAAATATCTCTTTTCATTCATGCCCACTAGTACATTTTCTTCAAATCATTATACATCTCTGTACTACCTGGGTGAATAGACAAAGAATTGCTATGTGCTTCTTGTAAGATCTTTCAAATAAGCTCATCATTCTTCGGTAAACATATCCGATTTCTCAACATCAAACAACCATCAGAACCAATCTGAAAATCAGATTCAACACCTGACTCGCGCTAAGCTTTTTTAGCTCTCAACTAAGCTAAAATAGAACAGTCATTTGATAAAGCTAAACTAGTATTCAAAGCTCTCAATGTAAATAAAAATTTTGTAACACCCCCTTACCCGAGACCACTGCTAGAGTCGAGCACGAGGAATTATCTGACTTAACTTACTAGTTCGGAGCACAAAAATTTGCTTTTAAAATTAATTTTACTATTTCCAACAAAACTGTCCACCTATGCGACTGTCACTAATTTGATTATAACTTAAGTTATGAAACTCGAAATTTAGATTTGTAAATTTTCTCAAAAACTAGACTCATATAACTTCTTACCATAGAATTTCCAAAATTCTTAACTTAGCAAATTAGTATAGTTTATTCGTCAAATTCTCCCCTATTTCACAACTTGACAGTTATGATCTCTTGTCACTAAAAATCAATTATCTCATTGAACATAATTCATATAATGTTATCGTTTGATTCTTTTTAAAATAGACCCGCTAAGGAATCTAGACATATAAATTATGACTCATAATTCTTTTGTAAAATTTTAATGAATTTCTAAAGTTAGAACATAGGACTTCAAAACCATTCTACTCTTTCTCACTAAAATTAAAATATCCAAAATATAAAATTCCTTTGCCTACACCATTTCTTTCATGAAAAATAGACTTGTAAGATTTAATTCTATATATCATTTACTCTCTAATTCAATTTATACTATTTTTGGTGATTTTTAAAATCACATCACTGCTGCTGTCCAAAAACTACTTCTTTGTATTAGCTACCACTTAAACATATGTAACATCAAAACATGTTCTTTACTAACCATTTCAATAGCTAATCTTTAGCCATATCATATGAACATACTCAAAATGAATAAGTCTCTATACATGCCATAATTTTAAACGTTATAAAATCACATAATACCGAAATGTCTGTTGATAGTGTGATACGAGGCTCCGACAATCCCCAATTTGAGCAAGCTCAAAACACTATAAAACAAAGGAAAAGAAGAAAGGTGTAAGCTACTAATAGCTTAGTAAGTTACATGTAAACAATAAATACTCATTTAATAATTAACATTTTTAACATATAACTAATCAATACATTTCTTAGCAATTTCAATCACTTACACATGCACAATCTTACCAATTCACTTGTATAAACATTTATACACTTAATCTTTATCACATATGCTCATTCCTTCAAACGTACCTGCATACACACTTCATTTCATATTCATTTTAACTCATTATTAATACACTCGAAATATACACAGATACGTAGAGAACTAGCAAATAAGTGCCACACTGATATGTAGCCGAAGCTACCACTGATATGTAGCCGTAGCTACCACTAAAATGTAGCTGAAGCTACCACTGATCAATAACACTGGAAATGTCCACGGGCCTGCTCACACAAGCTGTTAGGTGTCTGCAACACCTACTAGATCACCCAGCACCCGGGACTCACTGTAACACTATAACACTGGTCTCTAGTGACATGTCACTTGTATCCACTTCTATTCTTAAGTTCAACCGGGAATTTACACTTAACACTATATTTTAAACACTTTATCACTTGAATAATTCATGAACAATTTTCCTTCAACATTTGATATTAATTCACATATCAAATATAATTCACAATTTAAAAAAAATATATTGCTATTATTTACACGTAACTTACCTCGAATGCAAAACGACTATTTTCATAAATTAGTCGATAACCTTCTCTTTTCCCCGATCACTTCCACAATTTCTTTATTTCTTGATCTATATTAACACAATTTAATATATTTTATCAACATTACATTTAAATACAATTCATACACAATATTTTGGCAAATTTACATTTTTCCCAAAACTTTTCAAAATTAACTTTTGTCCCAAAGCTCGTAAAAATAAAATTCACTAAATTATTAAATTTCAAACCTCACTAAATCATATTTCATGCTCATAATAACCCTCAATTTCACAAAATCACAAGTTTTGCACACTTTACTATCTTTCACAATTTAGTCCTTTTTCAACATTTTTATCAAAATTCATCTAGTAAAACTCGTAATTAGCACTTCAAACATTCATTATCTAACATCACTTATCAAAATACAACTATATCATGAATGGGTCAATTTTTAAACTTTAATTCCATTTAAAATAAATGGTAGAAACATGAAATTCAAGCTTTCATAAGCATAAAAATACGAAAATAATTAAAAACGGGGCAAGAAATCACTTACAATTGAGCATAGAAAAATCAAGAACCCTAGCTACCGTAACATGAAATTTTTGGCAGCAAGGGTCTAATTTGAAGAAGATGAGCACTTGTTTTCATCTTATTTTGTATTTTATTAAATTTTGACAAAAATGCCCTTAACCCACTTACTTAGATATTTTTCTAGAATTACCTTTATGTGTCCATAACACTAATTTATGGTCTACTTGCCACATAAACACTTCCAATTTCATGCAATAATTCAATTAAGTCCTTTAATCACTAATTAGACACACTTTGCGTTTTTCTCAATTTAGTCCTAAAAATTCAATTAGGCATTAAATCATTAAAATTTCCTATCCATATTTTCACACAATATTTCAATCAATCGGTAATTAATAAAAATTTATATAATTAAACTATTTCACTTCGGATTTGTGGTTACAAAACCATTGTTCCGATTAGGCCCTATTTCGGGCTATCACAAACTTTCTACTCAAGGCATCAGCAACAACGTTTGCCTTAACCGGGTGATAGTCAATCACTAGCTCATAATCTTTAATCAACTCTAGCCATCTTCTTTGCCTCAATTTCAAATCTTTATGAGTCATTAAGTATTTCAAACTTTTATGGTCAGTGAATATTCAACACTTCTCACCGTACAAGTGATGTCTCCAGATCTTCAATTCAAATACAATGGCAGCTAGCTCTAAATCGTACGTCGAGTAGTTTTTCTTATGTGGCTTTAACTGTTTGGAAGCATATCCTATTACTTTACCTTCCTGCATAAGTACACAACCCAATCCATTAAAGGATGCATCACTGTAAATAACAAATTATTTACCCGATTCTGGCTGTACTAAAACAAGAGCTTCAGTCAATAATGCCTTTAACTTATCAAAACTCTGGTGACACTTCTCGGTCCATTCAAACTTGACATCTTTCTGCAACAACCTTGTCAACGGGGTAGCTATCATGGAAAATCCCTTTACAAATCGTTTGTAATAACCAACTAATCCAAGAAAACTTCTAACCTCTGACACATTTCTGGGTAGTTTCCACTCAACAATTGCTGAAATTTTACTCGGATCAACTTTAATACCATCACCTGAGACAATGTGTCCAAATAATCCGACTTCTCGAAGCCAGAACTCACTTTTGCCAAACTTGGCATACAACTGATTATCTCTCAAAATCTGTAAAAATGTTCTCAAATGTTTGGCACGTTCAATCTCATCAGGAGAATAAATCAAAATATCATCAATAAACAAAACTACAAACTTGTCCAAGTACGGTCGAAAGATTTCGTTCATTAAATCCATGAATATGGCAGGAGCATTAGTCAAGCCAAATGGCATCACAAGAAACTCATAGTGACCATACCTAGTCCGAAAAGCAGTCTTCAGAACATCTGACTCTTTAACCCGCAACTGATAGTAACTGAATCTCAAATTTATCTAGGAGAACACAGTGGCTCCCTTCAATTGGTTAAACAGATTATCAATTCTAGGCAGTGGATATTTATTCTTTATTGTTACTTTGTTAAGCTATCGATAATCTATACACAACCTCATCGAATCGTCTTTCCTTTTCACAAAAAGCACTAGTGCGCCCCACGGGGAACAATTAGGCCTTGCAAAACCTTTATCAATTAATTCCTGCAATTGAGTTTTCAATTCTTTCAATTCCAACGGGGTCATTCTATAAGGAGCAATAGAAATGGGAGTAGTACCTGGAACAAACTAAATACCAAACTCAACTTCTCTAATAGGAGGCAAACCTGGTAATTCATCTGGAAACACATCGAAAAACTCACAAACTATTGGCACCGATTCAATTTTCAACTCTGGATCTTTAGTATTCAATACAAAAGCAAGATAAGCTTCATACCTCTTTCTCAAACATTTCTGAGCAGACATAACAAAAATCATGGCAAGAGAACTATCTGACTCATCTAAATTAGCCCAGATAATATCACCATTTTTACATTACAACTCAATATATTTCTTTCTGCAATTCACTATCACATCATGGGCAGTTAACCAATCCATACCAAGAATCACATCAAACTCAGCAAATGGCAATAGCATAAGATCGGCCGAAAAACAGTGACCTATAATCATCAAAGGGCAATTTTTACATACTTTGTCTACTAATACATACTGGCCTAATGGACTCAATACTTTAATCACAAATTAGTTAGATTCTATGGGCATGTTCATACTAGGCACCAATCTCATACAAACATAGGAATGAGTCGAACCCGGATCAATCAAAGTAATACCACTAGTATCATAAAGAGAAAATGTACCCGTAATCACATCAAGGGAGGATGCCTCTTCGCGAGCACAAATAGCATAAGTCATTGCGGGTGCTCTATTATCTGGTCTAGCTACTGAGTCTCTGGACATACCGCTGTTACTTGCTCCAACTCCCAAATTCATCTATGGTCTGCCTCTAGTGGGACCATTTCCTGATCTTGCACTCAATTTTACTTCTTTTTTAACTGTTCTGGGACAATCCCGAATAAAATGATCTAGAGCACCACATCTGAAACAAGCATTTTCATTTGCTTGGCACTCACTGAGATTACGTCTACCATATTGAGCACACTCTGGTCTAGGTGGTCGAGTACTACCCACACTTGCGACTATAGTAGTTTGAGCTCTTGAACCCACAAATCTTCTACCTTTATTTCGGCTAGGATACCTAGCTGAAAAATTCGATCTAATAGAGAACTCTCTAGGCCTCTTGGATGTAGACTGAAATGATCTACTCATCTACCTTTTCTTCGTGTCTTGAACCTCAATTTCAGCTTTGCCCTTTTCTTTTTCTTTTAACAACTCCTCTTCCTTACAGGCTTTTTCAACTAGAATAACAAACTCTTTTATCTCTAAAACGCCAACTGACAGTCGGATAACATCATTGAGCCCATCCTCAAATATTTTGCACATGGTAGCCTCTATAGACACACACTCTTGAGCATACTTGCTGAGTCTGACAAATTCACATTCATACTCGGTTACAATCATCTTACCCTGCGTTAACTCAAGGAACTCTTTTCTTTTCTAGTCAATAAATCTTTTGCTGATATACTTTTTATGAAACTCCTCCTAAAAGAAATCCTAAGTAACTCTCTCGCTCGGTATAACTGACACAAGAGTCTTCCACCAATGATAGGTCGAATCTCTAAAGAGTGAGACAACACACTTCATGCATTCCTCTGGTGTACAAGATAACTCATCAAAGACTCTGATAGTATTCTCAAGCCAAAATTCTGCTCTCTCTGCATCATCATCTTTAGTAGCCCGAAACTCTTCAGCCCCTTATTTTCTGATCTTATCAACTGGTAGCCTTTTTCTTATAACTGTACCTGTGACTGGGAAGCTACATGGAGAATCAAAAAATCATGAGGGGGTTGAGATCTAACAGCCAGATTCGTATGAACAACCTCAGCAAACCATTTATTCATAGCTTGGAAGAAGGCTTCTCGAGCCCCTCCTCCCTAACTAACTGTAATGGGCCTCTCACTACTATCTGGTGGCACCGTCCCTTCTGCTGGAGCTGGTGCATTACTTTCTACATCATCTACACCAGCTCGTCCGGGATCCATAACTATAAAAGAAAAACATTTTAAAATCGTCAGGAGTCGTCACACTATCAAAATACAAGTATGGAATGTATAGCTAGACTCTTATTCATACTGAATATTCTAAGAACCGACTAAACTCTCAATTTGATACCAATAAATATAACACCTCTTACCCGAGACCTTTGCCGGAGTCGAGCACGAGGTCTTATCTGACTTAATAGTTCGGAGCATAAAAATTTTCTTCTAAAATTAATTCGTTCATGTTCAATCAAAATATCCCTAAAAAGGACCCTAGAGAGCCTAAAACATGCAACAGAAATGGTTTGGGTCCAAACCGGGAACATTAAAAATTTTTCAAATACTTAAACAAATCAAAATAATTTATTTTACTGTTTACAATAAAACTATCCACACGCATAATAGTCACTACTTTAATTATAACTCAAGTTACAAAACTCAAAATTTAGATCCGTAAATTTTCCCTAAAACTAGACTCATATATCTTCTTACCATAAAATTTCCAGAATTTTTGGTTTAGCCAAATAGTACAGTTTATTCATTAAAGTCTCCCCTATTTCACTATCTGATGGTTCTGACCTCTATTCACTAAAAATCAATTATCTCATCGTACAGAATTCAGATAATGTTCTCATTTGTTTCTATTGAAAATAGACTCACTAAGAAATCTAGACATATAATTATGACACATAATTCTTTCTGTACAATTTTTAATGATTTTCTAAATTTAGAATAGGGGACTTCAAAAACCATTTTGACCCTTTCTCGCTAAAATTCAAATATCTCATAATATAAAATTCCTTTTCCTACACTGTTTCTTTCATGTGAAAATAGACTCGATAAGCTTTAATTATATATCTTATTCAATCTCTAATTCCATTTTTGTTATCCTTGGTGATTTTTCAAAATCATGTCAATGTTGCTATCCAAAAACTATTGCATTGCAAATTTTTACTCTTTTATAATTTCTTTGTATTAACTATGATTTAGGCATGCATAACACCAAAACATGTTCTTAAATAGTAATTTCAATAGCTAATCATTATCGAATATTTACATGTTATTCATTAGCCATATAATAAGGACACACACACAAAATAACTAAGTCCATATGCATGTCATAACTTAAAACGTTTCAAATCTCATAATACCGAGTTGGTCTGTTGATAGTGTAAAACGATCTCTGACGTCCTTACGATCCCTGAATTTGCTTGGCGATACTATAAAAAAAGAAGGAAAATAAAGGGAGTAAGCGTAAAGCTTAGTAACTTTACAAGCAAATAAATAACAACATTTATCATAAATAATTATACTCATAAATCATCATCAAGTATCATGGTCTTTGCTTCTTCTTTACTTACTCTCTTACTTGTTTACTTACTTGCTTAAATAACTCATGAATATAACTTACTCCTCCCTTGCTGAAATTTCTTTCTCAACTGATAACTGAGATATTCTTAACCATTATAACTCACCTGAATCTATTTATTATGCTTTTACCTGAACTTTCATGTAACATAGTCTATTTACTAGCCCGTTGAACCACTTGGAATACTAAGGATACTCAGGTCTCCTGTCTGATAAAAACATGCCAAAGCCATGTCCAAGACATGGTCTTACTGTGATGTTTCCTGTACTGCCAATGTCACATCCTAGATATAATCTTATATGGGAGTTCTCACATCGGTGCCCATGCCATGTCCCAGACATGGTCTTACAGGGGACATCTCATTTCGGAGCCAACGCCATGTCCCAGACAAGGTTTTACATGGGATCTCATTCCCTTAATGTCATGACATATGTATCTGATACATTCCTAATATTTCAACGGGACTTTTTATCACTGATTCTCTATCATCTCATACTTCAGTCAACATTAAATAATTTCATGAAATAAGTACATAATTGCTGTAAAATAAAAACATTAATAATAATTATTGAAGTTTTGCATTTATTTACTGTAAACTTACCTCGGTACAAAATACGATCAAATCTAGCAACTTAGTCATCAACCTTTTTCTTTCCCCAGTCTAACTTCAAATTTCGTTCCTCTTGATCTATAATTGAAAATTTATCTTATTTAATACTCACATTCATCAAAACAGTCCTTGACTCGAACGTTGGAAAAATTACAATTTTACCCCTAAACTTTTGCATATTTACACTTTTTCCCCAAAGCTCGAAAACTAAACTTGATCCCTTATTCTTATGTTTTATGATATTCTCAACATCTTTCCCTTCTATGGCAACATCAAATTCCCACTCTAACATTTACTTACGAACATTAGGTATTTTTACCGATTGTGTTGTTTTACTCGTTTTCACTTAAAATCGCCTAGCAAAAGTTGTTTAACATAATTTCAAGCTTCATATTCTACCATAAAACATAAAAAAAAACACATTTCACCTATGGGTATTTTTCCAAATATGAACCCTAACATGAATTAATGGTAGAATAAGCTAAATCGAGCTACGAGGACTCTAAAAATGTAATAAACATTAAAAACGGGGCTTGGATGCACTTACTTGAGCTTGAGAAAGTGAAGAAAACCTAGCTATGGAGACCTTGAAATTTTCGGCCCTTATGGAGAAGATGAGCACATTTTGCCATCTTTTCCCTTTTAATTCTTTTTATTACCAAATGACTAAAATGCCCTTCGTTAAAACTTTAGTTATTTTTATCTATGCATGCCCATTTTTGTCCATGAAAATCTAGTGGCCTAATTACCATTTAATGACCTCTACTTCAATTATGCACTTCAATTAAATCCTTTATCATCTAAAACTCATATTTACCCATTTTTGCAATTAGACCCTAATATGCAATTCAGACATGCAATCGCTGAAATTTCTTATCGGTATTCTAACACATGCATCCAATCAATCGGTAAATCATAAAAATTAATCACAATAAACTTTTCTATCTCGGATTCATGGTTTCGCAACCACTGTTCCATTTAGGCCCTATTTCAGGATGTTACAGTATATTTGTATGGCAAGTTGGTCACGATTTACTCCCGACTAATGTTAGAATTTCCTCAATTTATCAAGGCTTTAATCACGGGTGCTTGAGATGTTGGAGGGGGAAGAAATGACCATTCATACCCTTAAAGATTACTCTAAGGCTCATGAAATTATTTCCCTTGGTGGGCTTGATGGTAGGTTACTCGACTACAAGTTTGAGAGGTGCATTGATTGGTTGAAGAAGGTGACTCGGCTCATAGAAAAAAAAGCTTTTGAGGACTTCGTAAGGTTTTGTGGAATGTGTGGAATAGTTAAAATAATGTTATTTTTCGTGGCAAGAAGGAAGATGCAAAGGTTGCTTGGGAGCAGGCTAAAACTTTAGGGGATAATTTTAGGATTCACAACCTCACGAATGCTCTGATGATTTCTAAGACCCCTAAGATCCTTAAGTGGGAAAAGCCTTCTCTGGATTTTTTTCAAAATTAAGGTCGATGCGGCGATTGTTGATACATCAACGAGAATAAGGGTGATAGCCCTAGATAGTGATGGTCTTGTGTTGGGCCGTCTTGCGGAGTATAGGGAGAGTCAGATAAAAATGGATTGGGCGGAGGTTGAGGCGTTGAGGGAAGGGATCAATTGGGCCCGTAATAATAATGTTGTGAGGGCTATCTTTGAAACCAATTGTGCAAGATTAGTAAATCGCATTAAGAAACATCATGAAGACATCACTATTTTTGGCTATCGGTTAAAAGAGATTGTTGGATTGTTGGACTTCTTTACCAAAGCTAAGATTAATTGGATCAATCGTACAAGCAATAGAGTCGCGGATAGTCTTAGTAAGCTAGCTTTGAACAAACAGTGTACTCTTTCCTTTAGTATAGAGTATCCTTATGATATTCATGAGCTTGTAATGATTGATTCATGTTAATTTGAGGTAGTGGACTTTGGACCATTTTATTGTAAAAAATAAGTTTATATATAATAATAATAATTAATAAATCCTTAAAATATAAAAAGTTTTAATAATAATAATATAATCTTTTTTGTCTTGTGCAGTAATTTGAGGTCTCCTGCTACTTACATAGAAAATGATCAATTACATGCCAAATTAGATAAAACTCATATCCAAAAGTAATTAAAATATAGATTAAAATATATCCATTAAGTGAATTATAATCTATTTATTATATTTTGATAATTAGCTTTCGTCATATAATATATATCATATTTTGTACAAAGATACTTTAAACAATATTGTACTATTACTTGAATTATGATTCAACAACTATGTCTATTCATAAAATATTATTTACATTAAATATGTTATATATTTTATCTTTTATTTAAAAATAATGTGTATACCACATGCAAAGCACGTGAAGAAAAAGACTAATATATATAAAAGCACCAATTTGAAAAACTTTTGAATTGATAAATATATTTTTATTATTTATTATATTACTAAATTAACATTATATAAAAATTATTTTTAAAATTATAGATTTTTATTCAACTGATAGTTGAGTTGAAGTTGAATTCAACATATTAATAATAAGTAATATTAATTAATTATTAATAATACATAAAATCATATAAATGATAATTTTTTTATTTTTGCATAGAATGCTTATAGCTTTAAACTACACAGTTGACTATATTAATCAATTATTATATTATTATAAATTAGATATCATTTAATTATTGTTACAATTATATAATAATTAAAATTCAGATTTATCAATATAATAATATTCAACACTTAAACATTTTCAAACAACCAACATCTAAATAATATCACTAAAAATAGAGATTATTAGCATTGGTAAGTTTGAAGTATCTAAAAACAATGAAGTATTAAAGTATTAGTTATTTGAAAGGTAAATTTCAAGTCATATTCAAATGACAATGTCACCTGAAAGAGATGAATGATCATTTAAAATAATGAAGTAAAATTATTTTATTCTTTCATCACACATTTATTTAATTTATTATACATATTATATTAAATTTATTTTAAACTTACCTTCATTTTAATTTATTAGGCGAAAGTTTTCCTTTATAATTATACATTCTTATTAATTTTAATTTACTTTATGTTATTTTTCTAATTACTATTATAATTTTAATTTTAATTTTATAAAAATCTCCAATTTACAAAAATAAATTATTATTTATTGTTATAATTTATAGTTATTTTATATAATTTGTAACTTCAAAGTAATTAATTACATCGAAGTTCAATGTTGATTGAAGATGAAGACGAGAATGATATATTAAAGAAAAGATGACAAGAATAACATTAAAGTATAAAATTAGAATAAAAATTATTTAAATATATTTTTAAAATTATTAGTATTTATTTTAATTTATTAGGAAGTTTAAGTTTTCAATTTTTCTAAATATGAAGATTTTTAAATTGTTATTAATTTATTTCATATTTTTATAATACAATTAGATGATTTAGTAATCTCAATAGTTGTTTCACTTATGAAAATAAATTATTATGAAATTAGAAAATATATTGTGCTAATCTCATCCGAATTAGATAAGTCGATTTTGAGCAAGATTCATAAAGATTAACTTGATTATATTTGATAAAATTTGAATTTACTTTATAATTAATGACATTATTATTTAATTTTAAATTATAAAAAAATTTAAATATAAAAATGTTGTGTTTCATGATCATTAGACTCATGCAATTTGAACGATCCTACCTTTCAAAATCCCTCTTAACATCAGGGGTGCTTTCCACAGTGAGAGGTGTAGGTTGTTCTCCCCTTAGTACAAGATCTATTTCCATACAGCCAAGCACTATAAGTAAGTGCATTTTTCATTCCTTAAAATTAGTCTCATTAAGCATGGGTATAAAATTTATATTAGCAAATATTGTGGCAACAAAATATGAACTAGCTAAATGCAGAACTAGCTGAATACAGAACAAAAACAAATAAAAACAAGCTCACATCGATATTCATAAGTAAACAATAAATTCAAGATAATGACTAATCTCATCTCAAGATATCAAACAAAACATTAATATCAAGTCTTTGGACAGTTAAATTAATAGTAAACGGTACTCTTATTGCAGCAATCAAACATTTACTATAAATTATGTCAAACAATGAATTAATCTTTGAACTAACTTATTGTTCATATAAATTACCTTACAATTGTCACACATTTATCACCACTTATGTCATTGAAAATCGCCAAATATTAACTTACTTTTGGGTCAATTAATAAACGTCTTTAATCACAATAACATATAATCATCTTGATTTTTTAAATAAACTAATCTACACAAAAGAGGTCACTTTGGCTGCATTTTGTTTTAACTAGTCTATTTAAAATATGTAACGCCCCAAAATTTTAAGAATTTAATTGTGAGAAATTGTAGTAATTAGATTTCTGTATCTGTGGTTCTGTGCTTTGCTTCTGTGTTTAAAGTCTGAAGTTCGAGTAGCATTGTTAAAAGTTTTGTTATTGTTTTCAAAACAACCTTATCCATGTGTTTCGTACTTAAGTCCAATTTTGGGTAAATCAATGTCAAGAATGAGCTTGCTGGTTCTCTAGTTAAGCATCTATCTGTATTTTGTCTGGTCTCGAGTTCGAAACCCATCGTATACGTTAGGAAATATTTTTTTGCAAATACTGGAAGGTAGGGTGCTGATTAATTTAAAATAATCTGAAGAATTTCTATCATGCTTTCTTCTTTGTTTTCAAAAGTTATTTTTTTTTGTTCTCCTTCCATTCTTTTATTTTTTTCCTTTTACGGTATCACATTCTACGTTAATTGGAAGTTCTTCGTTACTTGTAAGGTCGACTGTGCGATTATTAAGTAAGTTTCACCGTTACTTTTCTCTCGTTTTACGAGTTTAGTAGTGTTACCAATATTCTAATAAAATGGGATTTTGCTCCGTTGCTTTAACATTCTGTTTAATCATTTGATTGTTTACCTTTTTAGGCGAGGACATTGCAAGAGACGTTATTCCACTGTGTTAGTCTGATTTCCTTTGTTTCGTGTGAGGTGAGTATGCCAATTGAGTTGAGATTGTGTCGAAACCTTCGACATGATCTTGGCAGTAGGTTGATTTTGCTAAAATACTAAAATCAATGGTGTAATTGATTATTGAATGATTAATTAGGTTTCGGGTAGTTTCCGTGTTAGTTCTCTGTCAAAGTGAAAGCAAGTGTATATCGAAAACCTTAATTTTGAAAGTTTCGAGTCGCCAAAAATAATGGTTGTCAACGCCACACAGCCAGGCACATGGGCATATACCCAGGCCATGTCTAGCCATAATAGTGCAGATTTCACATAGCCATGGATACGGGCGTGTGTCCAGGCCCTGTAACTCACTATTTGTGGGTCAAGACCACACGGCTTGGGACACAAGCTTGTGCTCAGGCCGTGTACCTTACTGTTTATGGTATAAGACCACACAGCTAGGGACACGGGCATGTACCCAAGCCGTGTAACTCACTGTTTGTGATATAAAACAACACGGTTAGGGACATGGGCGTGTACCCAAGCCGTATGAGTCATGTGGGCAAGGATACGAGTGTGTGTCCAGGCTGTATAGCTCACTATTTATGCTTTGAAACCATACAAGCAAGGCACATGGACGTGTGACCTGGCATGTTGCATGTTATTGGGGCCAGAAATATGTTTCCAAGGCTGAAAATGTTACTTAACACTGATATTGGTCTCTTCAATGTATGAATGATTGAAGTTGATGATATTAGAACTGTCAGAACTTTGAGATTTATTTGTTAGCAACTTAGTTATAAGTAAACTTTAATACTTATTATGAATGTTGAACTATCTTATTTGATTGTGAAATGATTAGAATGACTGAATACATGATACGAGTACCTATGTTTTGCATCGGCATGGGATGGGATATTATAAAGGAGGAAGAAATCTGTTCTGAAATTGTGGCTACTTCACAATAAGTATAAATCTGATTCTGGCGCTTGTCGCATACTGAGTTAGTAACTAAGCTACATTTCTGTAAAAGTATCAACGAATACTTTAAGGTGTGTAGGGTTGGTTAGGCATTGAATGTTCTTAATGGTGTGTTGGGATAGCCAAAGATGGTGTGTAGCAGGCGGGGATACGAATATTACATCTAAATCTAATCTATATTGTATATGAACAGAAATTACATTTATATAAATATGTAGCTCATCTGCTCTAAATCTAAACTAAAATTACTTTTGTATCAAACTGAATCTCTGAATTTGGAATCGTGCTATCAATGACCATTAATAGAATAAATTTCTTTTACGTACTGAGTTCACAACTCATTCTGTTATTGCTTAGGTTTCAAGTGGTTTGCAAACTTGAATGGGTTGGTGTCGCAAGAGGTCAGTCGAAGTATTAGCTTTCTTTAAATTATTTCAGTAGGAGTCTCGTTAAACTATAATAATATGACTTTGGCAGATTATATACTTAATTGATAATTGTGTTGAATTTCATGTGAATCATGGTTTGGTATTATTGTGTCTTACGTGGTATTTGATTATTCATGTAACTCTCTAAGTTTGGACTGGACGTTTAGGCCTAGTCTAGGGTGTTACATTTAATGGTATTAGAGCCAGGTTCACCAACACTAGGGATGTTTTGGCTCATGATGAGTGAGGAAGTAGCTCAATGATAATTTAGTATCTGAACTAATATAGAAATATTGACACTTTAGTGAACGATCGAGCCTCCGACGCTGACCCTGTAAGTATTTCTGTTCTATTGTAAAGATTATAATACCTAAACTATTATTGGTAAAATTTTTTGATGTGAGCTGGTGAAATCATCTTGCTGGATGTATGAACTAATCTGTGTACTCTGACATCGTAACTGGATTATCATAATGAGTTTGTGCGGTAGTCGTAGGCATGGTATGCGGGGGCTTCGAGGACGCCGAGGAGGAGCTCGAGCAGAGTTATCCTCTATGGGTAGTATGCCCAATCTGGAGACTACCAAGACTGTTGGTACTCCCGCTATTGAGAGGGAGTCCTAGACTTCGATTGCTGGGGACGACGCATTGTTCCAGGCCATGATTCGAGCACTGGACAAGGTTGGAGGGGCTCATTTGGGGTTGGAGAACCTAGGGTCGGTTACTGAACAACTCTGATCGAATGGTGCTGAACTATTCAGTGGCGTCATAGGAGCCGCTCCTACTGTTGCTGAATATTGGCTCGAAGCTACCGAGCGTATTATGATAGACCTTAATTGTACTTCTACTCAGAAATTGAGAGGTGTTGTGTCCCTACTCCGGGACGAAGCTTACCAGTGGTGGCTGACCGTTGAGCAAGGTGCTCAGCCTAAGTATTTCTGAGATCGACTGAGAATTACAAGATGATTATGGTTGGTGAGCATCAAGATTACCTCTCTAATGTGATCTCCGCTCTTGTAGTAGATAAGTTAGTTCGAAATGGGTGCGAGGCATACCTTGCTTATGTATTCGATTCTACTCTCGAAAAGCTTTTCGAGGGAGATATCTGTACCGTGAGGAAATTCCCGGACGTCTTTCCCGATAAATTGCCCAGAGTACCTCCAGATAGAGAGGTGGAGTTTGGAATTGATCTGTTACTAGGTATCACTCCAGTGTCCATTGTGCCTTATCACTTGGCATCAAAAGAGCTGACTGAATTAAAAGTACAACTTTAAGAACTCATTAATAGAGGATTTATTCGACTGAGTGTATCTTTCTGGGGGGTACCAGTATTATTTGTTAAGAAGAAGGATGGGTCGATTAGAATGTACATTGATTATAGACAATTGAACAAGTTGACAATCAAGAATAAGTACCCGTTATTTAGGATTGACGACTTGTTCGGCCAGTTTCGAGGAGGATCCATTTTCTCCAAAATCGATCTACGCTCTGGTTACCATCAGCTCAAGGTTAAAGAGATTGATGTGTACAAAACTACCTTCAGGACTCGTTATGTACATTACGAGTTTCTGGTAATACCTTTCAGATTAACGAATGTCTCGGTAATGTTTATGGATTTAATGAATTGGGTGTTTCAACCGTACTTGGATCAATTTATAGTGGTCTTCATTAATGATATCTTGATCTACTTTAAAACTAAAACTAAGCATGATGATCATCTTCGTATTGTACTTCAGATACTCCGAGAAAAATAGTTGTATGCCAAGTTCAGTAAGTGCGAGTTTTTGTTGCAGGAAGTCACTTTTCTGGTTCATGTTGTGACAGTTGATCCCAAGAAGATAGAAGCTATTGTTCAGTGGAAACAACCAAAAAATGTATTTGATCTTCGTAACTTCCTGGGTTTAGCCGGTTACTATTGAAGGCTCGTCGAAGGGTTTTCACTGATTGTGTCACCTCTGACGAAGCTACTGCGTAAGAATGCTCCATTCGTGTGGTTGGAGGCACAATAGTCTAGTTTCGATAAGCTCAAGTCTGTTATAACACAGGCTCCTGTCTTAGTTCAACCGAAATCGGGTCGAGTTTGTGGTATACAGTGATGCTTCACATGTGAGGTTAGGATGTGTGCTTATGCAAGATGGTAAGGTGGTCACTTACGCATCGCAGTAGCTTAAGACACACGAAAGTAACTACCCTACGCACGATCTTAAACTAGCAGTGGCGGTGTTTACTCTGAAAATCTGGAAACACTATCTGTATGGTGAAAGGTGTATTATTTATACCGATCATAAGATTCTCAAATATTTTTTAACCCAAAAAAATTTAAATCTTCAGCAACGTCAATGGGTTGAGTTACTTAAAGATTATGATTGCACAATAGAGTACCATTCAGGTAAGGCTAATGTAGTTACTGATGCCCTTAGCCTTAGAGCGATGACTGATCTGAGAGCAATGTTAGCTCGTCTGAGTTTGGTCGAGGATAGGGGGTTATTGGCTGAATTACAGGTAAAACTGATTTGGGTGGAACAGATTCGAGTTAAGTAATTAAACAATGAGTCTTTAGTTTAGTGATTGCAACATGTTGGTTCAAACAAGGCTTCCGATTTTAGCTTGAATAGCGATAATGTGTCATGCTTCAAAGGTCAGATTTGTGTACCCAATGACAAGGAGTTAAGGCATTTGATCTTACAGGAGGCACATAATAGTCCCTATGCTATGCATCCTGATGGGAATAAAATGTACCGGGATCTTCGAGAGCTCTATTGGTGGTCCGGACTAAAACGAAAGGTAGTCACTTTTGTATCCCACTGTCTGACATGTCAAAAATTAAAGCCGAACATTAGTTGCCCTCCGAACTGCTTCAGCCTGTTAAGATTCCACAGTGGAAATGGGAATGGGTAACAATGGATTTTGTCACGGGGTTACCTTTAACCCTCACTAAAAAAGATTCAGTTTAGGTCATCATTGAGCGATTGATCAAATTAGCCTATTTCATTCCTATCCTAACCTTACAGAAGTTAGCAAAACTATATATTGCCGAAATCGTGAGACTACACGGAATTTTGGTCTTGATCATCTCTGATAGAGATCTGCAATTTACATCCCAGTTCTGGAAGAAACTTCCTGAGGCTTTAGGCACTCGATTTAATTTCAACGCTGTGTACCATCTTCAGACCGATGGACAGTTAGAGCTGGTTATTCAAATCCTAGAGAATATGCTTCGGGGTTATGTAATAGACTTTAGTGATACTTGGGAGGAGTACCTCTCGTTAGCAGAGTTTGTATACAATAACAACTTTTAGTCTAGTATTCTGATGGCACCCTACGAGGCCTTATATGGTCATAAGTGACATACTCTACTATGTTGGACAAAATTAAGTGAACGCCAGATATTGGGTCCCAAGCTAGTTTCTGAAACTGAGAACACTGTGAGAGTAATTCGCGGCCGTCTAAAAGCTGTATCTGATTGGTAGAAGTCCTATGCTGATTTAAGAAGAAAAGACATCGAGTTTGCTATTGGTGATCAAGTCTTCTTAAGAGTATCACCGTGGAAAAGGTCCTCCGTTTCAAACGCAAAGGGCAAATTAAGCCAGAAATTTATTGGGCCTTACCATATGTTAAAGCGTTTCGGACCTGCTGCATACCAATTAGAATTACCGCCAGAGCTAAATTGGATTTACAATGTGTTTCATGTCTCGATGCTGAGACGGTATCAGTCAGATTCATCACATATTATTACTGTTGATGAGAATGAATTTTTACAAGATTTAACATTCAAAGAGGAACCTATTCAGATCTTAGAACATGACGTTAAAATGTTGCTGAAAAAACTATTCCTCTAGTGAATGTCTTATCGTGGAACCACGGTACTGAGGAAGCTCGTAGGAACCGTAAGAATCAATCCGACGGCTGTATCCGTATCTGTTTGACTCAAGTAAAATTTCAAGGCCGAAATTTCTTTTAGGGGGAGAGAGTTGTAACGCCCCAAAAGTTTAAGAATTTAATTGTGAGAAATTGTAGTAATTAGATTTCTGTATCTATGGTTCTGTGCTCTGCTTCTGTGTTTAAAGTCTGGAGTTCGAGTAGCATCTTTAAAATTTTTATTGTTGTTTTTAAAACAACCTTCATCCATGTGTTTCGTAGTTAAGTCCAATTCTGGGTAAATCAGTGTCAAAAATGAGTCTGTTGGTTCACTAGTTAAGCATTTGTCTGTATTCTATTTGGTTCTGAGTTCGAAGCCCATCGTATGCATTAGGAAATATTATTTTTGCAAATGTCAGAAGCTGGGATAGTGGTTAACTTAAAATAGTCTGAAGAATTTCTATCGTGCTTTCTTCTTTGTTTTCAAAAGTTATTTTCTTTTTCGGTTCTCCTTCCATTCTTTTATTTTTTTCCTTTTATGGTATCCCATTCTACATTAATTGAAAGTTCTTCGTTACGTGTAAGGTCAACTATGTGATTATTAAGTAAGTTTCGCCGTTACTTTTCTCTCATTTTATGAGTTTCGTGGTGTTACGAATATTCTATTGAAACGGGATTTTGCTCCGTTGCTTGAACGTTCTATTTAATCATTTGATTGATTTTCTTTTTAGTCAAGGATATTGAAAAAGATGTTATTTCACCGTATTAGTCTAGTTTCCTCTATTTCGTGCGAGGTGAGTATGCGAATTGAGCTGATATTGCGTCGAAACCTTTGACATGATCTTGGCGGTAGGTTGATTTTGCTAAAATACTAAAATCGATGGTGTAATTGATTATTGAATGATTAATTAGGTTACGGGTAGTCTCCATGTTGGTTCTCCGTCAAAGCGAAAGCAAGTGACTACCAGAAACCTTAATTTTGCAAGTCTTGGGTTACCAAAATGACACCACATGGCCAGGCACAAGGGCGTGTGCCCAAGCCGTATAAGCCACACGTCCTTGTGGCAGGCCATGTGGCTGGCCGTGTAACTCACTGTTCATTTAATTTGGGGCCACATGGGCAAGACACATGGCCGTGTAAGTCACACGGGCTTGTTTCCAGGCCATTTAGCTCACTATTTATGCTTTAGAACCACACGGGCAAGGCATATGGGCATGTGACCTGGCCGTATGGCACGTTATTGGGGCCTGAAATCTATTTTTGAGGCCAAAAATGTTACTTAACACTGATACTAACCTCTCTAATGTATGAATGATTGAAGTTGATGATATTAAAACTATCTAATACTCTGAGATTTATCTATGAGCAACTTAGTTATAAGTACACTATAATTCTTATTCTGATGTTGAACTATCTTATTTGTTTGTGAAATGAATTAGAATGACTGAATACATGATACGGGTACTTCTGTTTTGCATCGGCATGGGTTGGAATATTTTGAAAGAGGAAGAAATTTGTTCTGAAATCATGGCTACGCCACAATGAGTATAAATTTGATTCTGGCACTTATCACATACTGAGTCAACTAACACTTTAAGGTGTGTAGGGTTGGTTGGGCATTGAATGTCCTTAATGGTGTGTTGGGATGGCCGAAGACGGTGCGTAGCGGGCGGGGATAGGAATATTGTATCTAAATCTGATCTGTATTGTATATGAACTGAAATTGCATTTATATACATATGTAACTCATCTGCTCTGAATCTGAACTGAAATTACTTATGTATCGAACCGAATTTTGACGCACTGAGTTCACAACTCATTCTGTTATTGCTTGGGTTCTAGGTGGTTCACAAACTTGAACGGGTCAGTGCCGTGGGAGTTCGGTCAAAGTATTAGCTTTCTTTAAATTATTTCAGTAGGAGTCTCGTTAAACTATAATAATATGACTTTGACAGATTATATACTTAACTGATAATTGTGTTGAATTTTATGTGAATCATGGTTTGGTATTATTGTGTCTTGCGTGGTATTTGATTATTCATGTAACTCTCTAAGCTTGGATTGGATGTCTAGGACAGGTCTAGGGTGTTACAAAATATTAGACATCCTTAATTAAAACCTAAAGCCAAAATCTAAATTTATTTGTTTCAAAATATTTCTCTTAATTTCATCTTTCAATCAAATTAAAAGATAATTGTATATATATGTATATATATTTATCCCAAAACAACATACAATGATGTTGGTAAGTATAATAATAGTTGAATAAATTATAAACCATAAACAACCTCATATTAGACTTCAAATTTAAACCAAAATAATTTGAATAAAGGTAAACATCATCTCAAGATATCGGACTCTCTATTAATATTTTATCTTTGGACAAAATATTAACTTATAAGTGATATATTGGTGTAATAATCAAACATTGACAATAAGAACATGTTGAACCATAAATCTTTCTTTGGGCCAATTTATTGCTCAAATGTAAAACCAAATAATTGTCACATGTTTATTACCATAGTTGCACATGTAATATCATTAACCTTCATTTGGGCGATCAATATTAACATAACTTAAGTTACATGCACACAACTTTTTATATTTTAAAGCAAAATAATTTCAATAACAAAGGTTACTTTAGCAACTTATTATTTCAATTAAGTTATTTTAAAGAATATATAAACATACAAATGTTCAAATTTAAAATTTACCCAATATTCAAAGGTCAAAACTATTTTTTATTGCACTACAGTTTCGAAATAACCCCAAATAAGGATGTCTTAATAGAGCAATTAAAAACCGAAAACCTTAATTTTTGACTGCTTTTTATTCCAAAACCATATATGTCAAAGCCAAACAAAAATAATGTAGTGATTCAAGGCCAAATAATTAACAGTCACATGTATTCATAATTTTAGCATAGACAAAATACCAAAGTAATTCACACATATACCATGTAAATCTAAAATTGTATTCATATTAAACAGAAATTCAAATGAATACTTGAAAGAAAAATTTCAAGTCAATATATCTCAAAAATAAAATCAGAATAGTTGACATACCCCATAATTCATACCATAGACCATATCAACATAATTTAACTAAATATTAGAAATAATAATATGCCAAACCCAAATATTATTCAACCAAGCTTAAAACTAAAATATATATATTTATATCTTGACAGCATAGATAATTGAAATTCATCGACTAATATTGATAAATTTAAAATAAGCAATTATGCACCAAAAAAAACCAAAATAGACTACACAATTGATAAAATTCAATAGCAACTATGATGCAAAACATTAAACATGAAAGATTAATTCACCTTACACCACCACGGTGACAGATTTAAGTGCCAATCTTAATCAACATTGTATTGAATTCTCCCCAAATACTCAAAAGAAAAATTACAACAGATTCTGATGCATTTTCCTCAAACTAAGCGTGTGAAAACATCAACCTTATTCATACATAAACCAATCAAACATGCTTATATTATATATGTACATATAATCGAAACACACAACATATTATATGAACTAAGCATGTCATACATTGAATCAAACAAAAAATTGCTAAAGAGAAAAAAAAAATTCGAGACTGCAGAAATTTCAATTGTGCACTCTTGACCTTTACCCAAAAAAAAGTTTATTGAAATTGTATGAATAGCACCAAATCTTAGTTTCATACAAAAAAAATCCTTTTAATAACCTTTAAAAGAAATTTAATAAGATCCTTTTAAAGTCATAAAAATCCAAAACCAATAATCCATATTTTTCAATCATGAATTATCACCATCATATATATACACTAACGATTAACACTAAATCAATTAATTAAAAAATAGAAAATCAAAATCCTAAAATTAAATCTTTAAAATCTAAACAACAAATTAATTCAAAAAATAATAGAGAATCAATTCATTCTAAAAAATAGAAATTTAATAAATTCCTAATAATTCGACATGACGAGGCTCGAATGCTACTTGATGAAACTATAAAACAAAATTTGATATGAACTGAAAATTGTAAACCAGGATCTATCATGTCAAATTATCAAGAATAAATCAAGAACAAAACTAGATGCAGAAGCGTACCTTAATTCATCGATTTCTTGAAATCTACAGATCTTGGGGTTTTGATCTTCCAAATTAGCACACAAGTAATCTAGAGAAGTTGGCTCTCTCTTTTCTAAAGATGGGATATTAGAAAAGTTACCTTGTTGTGTAATTTGGAGACTATAACCCTAATATATATAACTTTGGCACATTAGCCCTAATTCTTTATTAGCCCATCATTATTTAGAAATTGATTAGAACTTAGTTACTAAAGTATCTACACATATTTGACCTATACTTTATTTAATAATTAAAGCCCAATAAACCATAACTAAATTAGATCACTTTTAATTTGGGCTAACTATTATGATAGTAAATAATAATATGTAATTACTCTTATTATATATGTGATGTCCATATTTTTCAACAATGTGATCTACTTATCTTGTATCTTGAGACATGTTATCCAAGAAGATATGGGATGACTTTATGATCTTTTGTAGCCTTATATTAAGGATAATTGATTTGATGTGATTTTGGCATATCAAGATTGGATTGAAGCTTGCCTTGTGAAGATGGATGTGTGCTCTAAATATGGATGGCTTGATCAACCTTGCTAGAGGTTTTATTGTTGAAGCAAGTTATGTTGAATGAGTTGAGTGGCACTCAGTAGTGCCCACTGTAAACCACCACTAAGGAAGTAAAGTTACTTGTCATAATTGACTTGGCAATTTAATGAAGTAAAATCTTTGGACTAGTGAATGTGCTGATATGTTGAAGATACTATGGTCCATCTATGAAAAACAATATGTGGCTATTGAAGATTGGATTGGATTCGAGTGAATCAATTCGACCTGTGTTATGTGGAGATTTGATTGAGATTGTGTTGGTGATTTTAAGAGACCATATCTTCATCATATTATGATTTTATTAGTATATTATGTAATTGTTATTTTAAGGGGTTGCTTTATATTCATTTAATTTCTATGTTAGCAAGTCGAAACTTATATATGGTTTGAGGTTTGTCTAGGTTTAGAAGAGAGCTTTATTGAGAGCACTTTGGTTTGGATTGTTTTTGAGATTGTTTGAATTGAAAACCATTAGAGTTTGCAATCTACGTTCTTAGGGGAAGAATTTAGATGTGGGTGTTCTAGTTTTTAGGTACAAATGTGAAATCTCTATACTTGGGGAATGATAAAGTGTGATTCACTTGTTGTATTTTGGATTAAAGATGGTGGAGTTATTTACTGAGCTAGGTTTCGCAGACGTAGAAAAACCAAGCAGCTTATATAGACATTTGTGCTATTTATTATTTTGTTTACACATTTCGTAACGCCAAGTCATATTAGTCATTACAGTCAAACACTTCCATTCAACTTTAACCGTTCAAGCAATTAACGGCTTTAGGTGAAAACAATATTTTCCTTATAATTTAAACTATTTAATTTAATCAATTAAAATATCTTATTATTTTAATTTTTTATTTAAATCAAGATTCGGATGACAAAAACACAAAAAAAAGAGGTAAAAAATAATTACATTGATTTTGAAGAATAAAAATATAAATATGCAGTATGGTATACTTTGTTGATATTGTAACAATGACTTGAAAGTCTTTTAGTTTTTGAATATTATATATTAATTATTTTAATAAATAAATAAATAATGTATATATTTAAAATGAGAAAAGAAAATGATACAAAAGGAATCTAATTCGTTGGTTCTCAATTACTAAGAATATTGGAATTACGCGGAATTCAATTCTTTTGTTTTTGCAAAGTTGATTAAGATTGGAATACGTCATTACTCATTATGTCATCAAACCCACCTAAATATTTGTGTTTAAAAATGTATTTTAAGTTTTAATTTTTTGAAAAGAAATAATAATCGTGTTTCAAATTATATTTATCTAAATGTCGCCTTATCATTCAATCTCCAAAGTTTGTCGGATACTGAGACAATTTCAACAAAAACATTAACGCCTAGTTTTGTAGGAATATTATAGTTTTAATATACTTTTTAACACATCAATTGTTTGGTTTAAATCAAAAATTAATATCTCAGTTAATAAATTGACTTTTGCACCAACTTATCTGTAAAAAAGTTTGTTTTTACTTGTGTTTTTCTATATAAATTTCCTTTATAAAATAATCAAATTATAAAATTATTATCTGTATATTATCAGATTTTTTACTTTTTACATTCATGTTTGAGTTCTTGAATTGTAGTTTCCCAATTTTTTTCTTCACCCTCGGGTTTTATTTTCTTTAGCTTTTTTCTATTTTGCAGAAACCATTCTGGTTGCTTGAAAATTACATCTTTAAGAGGTGACAACTATTATCACTTATTTTGGGTTTTCTTTTATCCTATTTTTCTTGTTATTCATTTGTTTTTTTCTAATAATTGATTATTGAATTTAATTATTAGTGTACTCATAATTTGATCTTTTAAGTCATTGACCATTAATTTTGAAAATAGAACCAGACCCTTAAGATTGAATTTAAATATTAATTGACTCATATTTTAGTCATTGAAATTTATGTTTAATTTAAATATTTTTAGAGCAATCGATAAATTTATAGCCAAATTGAAAATATATAGATAAACAAGAACCAAATTTATAGTTTACCGATTCATTATATTAATAATTCATGTTATATAAAGTGAGATATTTTTATATTTTTAGTTGGTGAGAATCGAGACTAGAATTAGACTTTAAACATGATACATATTGTTTTCGGTGATAGTTTTGTCTTTTGACAAGAGGGGACAAAGTTATCGGTTCTACTAAGTCTATCAAGAAGATGAGGATTAATGAAACTTGTGATCTTGATCAAATGGCAAAAGATCTTTGTGATAGGTTCGAGTTTTTATTGAACAATCTAAATAGGAATTTCGGAATTGAGACAATAGTTGCCCCAAAATATAAAATTTTATTTGGAAAGTTGTCCAAAATTGAAGGGTTAACCAGAAATGAAGTAATGGTTGCTTCAAGAAAGATTGTAAAAGATGTTGGAGATATACTTGTGTTCTTCACTGTTTGGACTCATCAAAAACTCAAGTGAATTAAAGGATACCTCAATGATAAGTAGTTGCAATAATATGGTGTCTATATTCTTGAAGACATGAGAAAAACATTGACTTTGCTTCTGGTTTCTATTATTAGTATTCAAGTTCTAATATGTTAGTGTATTATTAGGATTCAAATACTAAAAGCCATCTAGTGGCATAAATACTTGATTTTGTTATTGGTTTTAATATGGTTAGCCTTAAAATAATAGAATACTGATATGAATGATTTCTGGAAATATTTTGTAGATGTGTTTTCTTAACTTCATATAAATTTTTAGATTATATGTTTATTTATCGTTTAGTGCTTTTTTTTTTAATGTACACTTCATAAAAGGTGAGTCATATTCTAGTATGAATTTTTTTAAAAAAAATAAGATTCTAAAATCTAGTAAAACAAAAAGAACAAGTGATATCAAGAATAAAAAGAGAAAAAAACATTTTTAATCTATTTATTTATTTTTCTATTATTTGGTAAATGGTGAAAATTATTATTTAAAAAATCATTTTCAACTATTAAAAGAATTCAAGTTAGTATTTTGAGCCTAATCTTTCATTAAGGAAAAATTTGATATTTTATAGAATAACACTTATTTTATACTTGTTTAACACTTTAGCCAAATAACGTATATATGTTTAGTACGCTAGTTTTTCCGATGTTAAAACATATGTATTAAATAAGTTTTTTTTCCTTATGTTATTACACTAGTAACCAAATGACATGTAAGTGGATAAAAGGGTTCAAGTAAAAAGAGTTTAAGTAAACTACACCATTAGTCACTAAACTATGGGTAAGTTTTCGTTTTAGTTACTTAACTAAAAAAGCTACAATTTGGTCACTACACTATTCAAAAGTTTTCATTTAAGTCATTGGGTTATTAAAATATGTGTTATATGGCATTTTCTGTTCACACTACTTGCACCAATTGAAAACTCTCTTTCCACTTCTCTTCTACAGTTCAGTTTTTTTTTTCATAAAACAATTTTGGACGTCATGGATATGCAAACCAAAATTCAAACAGTTTTTTTCTCTGATCTCCGACACTAATCTCTAGATCGACTTAGATCTAAAGTATGTTTTTTTACTTGTAGATGGGTATTGATCCATCGTACCGGTCGTCAAATCGCCGCTTGGAGCTTGCTGGCGGAACTTTTTTTGAAAAAAGCTTAACAACCTAGTGACTTAAATAAAAAAAGTTTTGAATAGTTCAGTGACTTAAATGTAAATTTCTAAATAGTTCAGTGACCAAATTATAATTTGTTTTAGTTAAATGGCCAAAAAAAACTACCCATAATTTAATGAATAATGGTGTAGTTTACCCTTTTATCCCAAATATATTCCGTTTAAAAAATTGTCATATTAAACTCCAATAATCTTGGATTGGGTACTTGGATTTATTTTCTAATTTTTGATATATATTACTTTTATTTTTATATACTAGGTGATCATGATGTATAAAAATACAATATACTTTTATTAATATTGTTGAGAATATAGGTTTAAGTGCATTGAAATACGTTTATCTTCTTATTTTAAAGTTAGTGAAGAGTTATGCCTAATTTTAAGCATTGTATAAATAAAAATAATATATTTATAAAGAAATATGAATAGATTTAATTATTTATAAATATAAATTTAGATAAAATTTTAATTCGGAGTGAAATCGAATTTAAACAAATATTAAAAATATTAATGGCAGACATATGCTGCATCCGACTATAAACATTTCTACATCAAATGTAATTAAAGAAAAAACAAAGGCAGTTGATTTTTTAATGCAGGTATCGGATATTGTTGCCTCTGCAAGCCTTTGCATCAAAAGCTTAGTTGAATGCATTGTTTTTCATAGGATTCTGTGCCACATACTTGATTTGTATATGGTAGTGGGCTATGGGCCATACCTTTCTCACTTTACTTTGATGATGATGACTAGCCGAGCAACAAAAAGGCCTCCAATCATCACTGGACTCCATTTCTGGATTTCCTTATTGCTGTATTCCATTTCTTTCTATTCATGCACTGATCCCAGCATCAACACTCTGCATTTAAACTGCCCACCATTTTTGAATTTCTATATTAAGAATTTTTTTTTTAAATCTTCTTAAGCCTTTTTTTTCTTAAATTTTAAAATAAAATATTTATTTTTATCAAAAAATAAAATATTAATTAAATTTAGTTCAGCTCAGATAATTATATTTTTAATTTATCAACTTAAATGAATAAATTGATTATTACATGAATCAAAAATTTTAAAAATAGTAAAAACTAAACTGAAACCACAACCAAATATTAAAATTCAAACCAATCTTCGCTGTCCTCTCACTCATCCATAATTGTTGCTGCCAGCTCGTCTGAGTTCTCACTCATCTATCCACAAACATGATGTATATGTTTTATGTAAGATTATTTTCAAATTAATCCAGTTTTTGTTATGTATTATTTTAATTAAATTTTATATTGTAACTAGTAGTACATATATTTATATTTATTTTATATTTTTAATTTATACATATCATAAATTTCTAATTGCATTATATTTGTACTAATGAAACTTTAAAATAAATAAATTGGAACAACAGAACATTTGGTTGTCACAAGAAAAATTAGATAATTCTTTTTCTTTCTTTTGCGAATAAAATGGTAAATTTTCTAATTTTATTTTCATTTTATAATAATACAAATTAGTTTTTTTTTTACTACGAGCTTCTTTTTATAACAATGTTTTGTTAATTTTTCTTTTCAATTTTAGATTTTTATTTTTTTATCAAATCAAATCATGTTTAGACTAAGTTGTTTAAAATATTGAAGTTACTTTCTTTGTTGGAACAATTTTTTGGACCACCTGTTAAAACACTATGTTCAATTCCTTGTTCGAATATATGTTTGGATAGACTTTTGGGACAATAGTTGGACATCTATTTAGGATAGCATAAGTGCGGTAAGTTTGTTTGCATTATTGACTTAGTTAATCTTGGTTAGTTTTGTATTTGCAAATGATTTTTGGATTAAAGCACTAAATTATTTTTACTTGGCCGGCAGGTTGAATTTCGGATAGGAATGGTTGATTGAATGCAAACATTGTTTTTATCCTTGTCTTTATCTTACTTGAAGGCTAAGCTTATTTGAATTTGCTTGGATATGAAAGAATTTATGGGGATAATTATTGGAGATAATTCAAAAGATAAATTCAGCTTTAAATTAAGAGTTTTAAGGTTATTAAAAAGCTATAGAAGAGCTCCAGTATCAACCTATAAAAAGGTTGCAGATTGCTACACATTGTGATGTGATTTTAGAGCGTCTCTTTTGATTATTGTGTTGAGTTTTCTTGTTGTTTTGTTCAACACTCTTATAAGCATTCTATTAAAGAGTAAACTTTGATTGTAAGTGAGGATTTTGGGATGAGTGATTTGAATAAAATCATTAACTAAACAAGACACTGTAGAGTAAGATTTGTAACCTCTTCAACCAGGCCTAGATGTTAGGCCCGAATTCGGGAGATTACATCGACCATCGGAATGGTCTGATATGTTATCGAAGTTTATAATACAGTCATTTTAAAACGTTTGTTTATTTTTTCTTAGAAGAAAACTTAGCTTATTTTTAGAAATTTCATGAGTTAATAAAACCTGATTAAGTAAAACATTTTTTTCTTGTAACGGTGATTACTTTTAAAAACTTAGTTAGTCTCTAATTTATTTATTAAACAAATTTTTTCATAATCTAGCAAAGGAAAAGTGATATTCAACTTAGTCTCAAATAAGTAAAATTAGAATAGTTTTATGCTAAATTAATTCTAAGTCCACGTTTCATTATCCCAGATTCATATTAAATACCATGAATGCTAAATAAACCCAAAATAGAAGTCTCACACCACAATTTAAATAAAGCGATACAGTTTCCAAATTAACATAAATTTCAAACAATAAATCAAAACTACTTTTATAGTAAAAAGGTCAATCCGAGCCGAATTTGCGTCCTAACCTAGTGGGTTATCTGTAAAGATGGAAATAAAATAGGAGAGTGAGCTATAAAGCTCAGTGTGAGTTCAATAACAAAAAAACCAGTGCAAAAAGTGGACAAATCATATAAATTATCAACTCATAGAATAAATCACAATTGGATAGCAATACAGAATATCAGCAGTGTAGAACAACTCACCATCATAATATCTCAGTGTTCATAGCCATGTAAATGCTTATGAATTCAATGCAATTTCAATTTATTAGAATAGGTCCTACCCAACTCCGCTACACTTCACAGTAGGAGTTCCCCAGAACTCCTCCACCTTTACAGTACAGTATGGATGAACCACTAAACGTTGCAAATGAACTACTAGTACGATGTGGATAAACCACTATTCAGTGCAAACAAGCTACTAATATGGTGTGGATTAACCACTAAACGGTGCAGACAAGCTGCTAACACTTCCTTCTTTATATCGTCTCACCCCATGCAATGCAACATGACATGCTATAACAGATTAGTACAGTAATTAGCATGCTTATAACAAGTATATGCAGTAGCGAATATCATGCTTATAATAGATCATAACAATAGTGATAAACTTGCTTAACGTGTGTCATGCAATCAATAACATACTGGTATGGAAAACATTATCAATTCATTAGAATTATAGTGGTAGTAAACAAGTAATATTCTCATATCAAGCATATACAATAATAATTCAGTCAATTAGATCATTGATTCCAACATTATTCATATTAACAGGGACTTAATTATATGAAACAGAGCACTAAAATAATTTGGGGACTATGTAGGGACTAAACTGATCAATTCGCATACTTCTGGGCAAAACTATAAAATTTGTAAAATAGGGGTCACATGGTTGTGTGAGAGGCTATAAGCCGTGTGAAAGGGTTACACAGTCGTGTGGCAAATGCAAAAATAAGCTACAGGGGAGACATGACTGTGTGGCAGGCCATGTGGAAGGCTATAGGCCGTGTGGTTCACGAACTACACTAGGGTTTCTAGGGCACATGGCCGTGTGGTCTACCTATGATGCCCTAATCCTAGGCATGGTTTGCCTCAGTTTGCTTGTAAAAAAATACACACCTTTCACCGGAAGCCTGAACGACGTCCCTTGCGTTCAAATCTGATCCGATGTACCTAAAACATGTCCTTCAAAAGACATATTCGCATGAATTAACAATTATTTTCAAGATTTAATGAGATTAATGGAAAGATTATGCAAGAATCGAACAAGATCGTAAAAGATTTATTAGCTTGAATGAAGACCTAGCCTCGGATAAAAGTACTATGAAATTTATGGATTTAATCATAGGGGTCAAGATGTACTTATCATTTTTT
This sequence comes from Gossypium raimondii, assembly GCF_025698545.1. Lineage (NCBI taxonomy): Eukaryota > Viridiplantae > Streptophyta > Magnoliopsida > Malvales > Malvaceae > Gossypium > Gossypium raimondii. The sequence goes on along the minus strand of NC_068574.1, from coordinate 29,562,442 downwards.
TTTTGCAAAAATTAAGCATGCTACTTGATGATGACTCTTACACCGTTAAGAATTCAAGAAATGAGGTTGATTCGATACAAGAAAGAAAATAATCAATAGTTCAAGGATGGAATTATGCTACAATTATAAGAGAAAAGATGAGGAAAAGAAAAGAGGAAGAAAATAAATAGAGGATGAAGAGGGATTCTACAAAAATTGTGAAAAATATTTTTATTCTAATCCAAATATGAGTAGGAAAGACTAAATAGTTAGGGTTTTTAAACCCTATGGGTGGCAAGAATAGTTTTCCTAAATTTTTGGCGAAATTAAAAGGAAAATGGGAGGGTAAGGATGTGGTTCAAACTTGGGTTTAAATAAGGGAATAGACGTGTTAACCATTGCGCTGCTACCCATTTCTCATTAATTTGTTCTCCAAATAATATTTGTTTTAGTGTGGCTTTTATCCTAGGTTGTTGAAAAAAAGAAAAAAAGGAAATAGGAGGAGTGAGGTTTGAACCTAGGATTTCTAATTAAGGAAGCTAACACTTAATCATTAAACCTAAAACTTGTTTCTTATCTATTCTTTACAACTACCGTTTATATGTTGGGGCATAACAAGATTGATAAATCCAAATTGTATTAACAAATAGAGTATATTAAATTTTTTTATTTACTCTCCTTCTATAAATTGTTTATTCTAACTTCTGTCACAACATTAATTGGAATATCATTTTGGGACAAGGACCAAATCTACTTATTCATTTTCAAATCAAATTCAAACAAATTTGCATTAGATGGCGTTTTTTAAAAAAAAATAAAAAGTTATCTTACCAACTTCGATTGAAATGGAGCAGTAAACAGTGTTGTTGACAACTTCCAATGCGGCGGAAGTTTAAATTCTGCTATTAAACATTGTAGTTTATGTAAATGGTTGCATTTAGTATCCCTACTTTAATTTAATAAATTATATTAAATAAATTTATTTGGTTAAATTCTATTATTAGTACGGTATTATGTGTAAAGTTATAGATTTAGTCCACATTCACCAATTGAATTATTTTTAGTGATTATATCTTTTTGAATTTCAAAATTTTAGTTTTAAAGTAAACTATATTCGTTATATCTATTAATTGATTTTTGTGAATAATATATGAAAATAGCAAACGGACATAACATGACACATGGTATAATATGTTTGACACATTAAATTCTAAAAATAACAGAACTTAACTTAATGAATTTAATAGTTATCATTTGGTTAGAATTAAAATTTTCAAATTCTAAAAGTACAATGACTGAAAATGACTAAATTAAAATATAGATACTAAATCCATAACTTACATAACGTACGGGGTCTAATAGCAGAATTTGATCAAAATTAAAAGGCGTAAATTTTAGAACAAAATTCTTCTGCCTAATATTATGTCCCTACGCCAATATGTTTCTTTCACCTGTATACACAAAAATTCTGGTAAATTAGATTAACGGTATGTAACCCCCAAAAATTTAGTTTCACACTAATTATTTTAATTAGATTCTTGGCCTAATTGCCATTATCTTCTCCAAACTACAGGTTGGAATAATGCAGACTTTTTTTTTTTTTTGTGAACACAATTATTTCATACTGCTAAAAATATTTGCTACACATCAACAATAAATAATTTGAAGGCCAGTTTACTCTAAATAAAAAGGTAGGGGCCAAGTTAAATAAAAGGTATCAAGGTTAGGGTTATATTTGTTATTATGTCTAATATATAAAATATTAAAAGAAGCACTACAATTTTAACATAAAGACTAGTTTGCACCTTCATCTAACGTACACTCAATTTATCTATTTTTTTAATAGAGGAGCCATGCAATCTAAAGTATAGTATAAGGACTAATGTCAGCGGCGAATCTAGAAAAATTCTAGGAGGGGTCGGAATCAAATTATTAAATTTTGAGAGGTCAAAATATAATTTTATCATGTATTAGTTTATGATTTCATCATTTTTGAAAAGAATTACACATTTTTTATTTATTTTGGAGACAAAGTATAATTTTATCATATAAATTTGTAATTTAATAATCTATAAGGAGACAAAATTGCAATTTTCCATTTCTTAAATTGTCCCCGACTACTATAGTACTTTTACTACCGAAAAGAGATTTAGGAAATATGTTCGAGGAAGAACACTATCACTACAATCCTCTTCATTTATGTTACTCAAACTTTTCGTTGCACCTAAAATATGAATTATCTTTTTTAAACTTTTATTTTCCTTAAAATATGAGTATTTAATGCTTGTATCTGTCACATATTTGAACATAAATATATTATAATTCTTTTAATATATAAAAATTATATATATACATATATCTTTCACTCATCCTCTAATCTAAAAAATTAGGAAAACCAACAATAGCTTAAACTAAAGTAAAATAAAGAAAGAAAAGGGACACATCATGAATCTAATTTATTAGCATTGAACATAAATGTAACCATGCGAGTCATTGACATCATGCATTCAATAACCTATAACTATATGTAAGTACTATATCTATCTATAAATGCAGGGCAAAGTCAGAAATGTTAGTAAGGGGAATATTTATATAAAATAAACAATTTTAAATTAGGCTAGACTTTCGAGGTTACTTTCAATAAAGTATTTTTAAATTAGGAATAATATTAATCATCAAAATTTAGGAAAAATAAAATAATTAAATGTTCAATTTGTATTAGATATTGTAAATATTTAAGTTTATACTTAATTAATATTTAGATATTGTAATTGTTTAACTTTACTTTTACCCAATTAATATTTAAATACTACTTTGTATTAGTTTATTAAATTAAATAAAAAAGTTACTAAATTTATTATTAAAGTTATAAATTATATAAAAATAAATTAATATATATTAATTAATTTTATTTTTAGACATTAATTATAAGATCAAAATAAAAATTTTAAAAACTCAAAAAGGCATAAATTAAATTTTACAAAAATTTATGGGAGAGTCGGGTTAAATTTGCCTTTGTATAAATGTAATTGTGCGAGTCATTGGCATCATCTTTTTTGTTGACTCGTGTCCCACTAGGATGATGCCAATCTTGCTTTGTTTTCATTAAAAAAAAAAGGTTGATGTTTAGTTTTAGTTTTAGTCTCTTATTAAGTTTAAATTTGAAATTTAATTTCTATACTTTAATTTTAATATAATTAGATCTCTATATTTTTAAAATTTTATTAATTAATCAAAATATTTATTATTGTCAATTTTTCATTAGAATATTATGTGGATATATATAATTTAAATTCACAAAGAGTCTTAGAGGATGAGACATATCTTCCTATTTCTTTTGAGTTTGTCTTTTTTAACATTATAAGACAATGGTCAAATTTTAGTTGTCCCCTACACTATGTTGAAACTTGAGATTTAATCTATATGCTTTAATTTTTTATATAATTTGGTTCCTCTACTTTTTAATGTCATTAGTTAGTCTAAATAGTTAATGTTGTTGGCTATCTCAATCAAAATGTTTATGTCAATTTTACTTAAGAACACTACTCCAACGAAAAAATATTTTATCATGACAAGTTTGAATGGGTGTTTTAAAAAAAAATCATAATCAACATTATTTTTATTGTTACATGACTACCAAGTGAATATATATATTTGTTTTAATTTCAAAATGTCACACCAATGACAATAACAGTCGGACCTAAACTTTTGAATTTAAAAAGTTGAGAGGTTAAATTCCAAATGTACAAAGCGTATGGAGACTTAGAACACATTTTAACATTCAAAATTTTAATCTATAATTGACACAAAACAATCCACCCAAATCGAATCGGAGCCATACTAGTCTATAGATTATATAAAACCAACTCCTAAGGGAGTTTTTAAGAGTTAATAGGAGTATTTTAGATAGTATGAAAAATCAATAAGGGTATTTTAGATAGTAGCAAAAATCAATAGGGATAATTTAGACATTATAACTTAATAAGGGTAATTTAGGTATTTTGTAAAAATATTTATTCAATTAATTTATAAATTTATAAATTTGTTATTATATTTTAGTTTTTTTATTTGATGTATATCTATACCTATCTATATTTATCTATATATTATATAAAACCAGCTCTTCTGGGAGTCATTATAACGCCCCAAAATTTTAGTTTTTGGAATCGTTAAAATTTGTTAAATAAATTGATTTGGTTTAGTGGTTAAGTGTTGTGTTTATGTGTGAGAGGTCTTTTGTTCAAATCATTTTCTTTGAATTTTTTTTTATTTTTGCCCCTATCTCTATCTTTGAACATTTGATTTAAATTTAATTCTCGTGCAAGTATTGATAAGAATGAGGCGTCAGCTTACCTTTTGGTTTTGTGTTTGAATTCCTGCGTGTGCAAACGAGAATATTTTTTTCTAAATTTTTGCTTGTGCTGCCCATGTGGTAGAGTTTGGGTGGATTTTGAATTCTTTGAGAATTCGATAGGATTAGGTACCTGATTGATTTGGTAGGGGAGGTGGGTAGTTGATGTAAAATTCTTTTTGAAAATTCTTAATTTTTCCCAAAATTTTCCCCTCTATTCACACGTTCTGACGTTTTCCCCTAACTCCTATTCCTTATATTTTGTTTTTTTTAAATTCTTTCTTCTTCACAAATTATTCTTTCTTTTATTGTCTCCAAATCCCGTGCTAGTATAGTTATGCGTGACTATAATGTCAGGTAAGGTTTGGAAATCTTGTGGGTGATGGATTTTTGTTTTGAGTATTAAGTTTACGTTGAGGAATTAGCCTTTCAAGTGATTTTGGTATCTCATATAGTCGTTTTATGCGTTGATAGGAGAAGTTCATGAGACATTCAGTAACCCTCTAGTGATCTAGATGTTGTTTTAGGCTGTTGCATTGCAAGGGTAAGTGATTAAAGTCTAAATGAAGGCTGGTTCAGTTGTTTGGGCTAATCATTTGGTATTTGCGGTCGAATTAGTAACTTGGATTTTGTAGATCTCTAATGATTCTTATGTTTCAAATTGTTAATTTAGGTACTGAAATACTCGTTCGTGAATCTACATCAGGAAACATCCATGTGTGTAATGGAAAACTCGAAAAATAGTGAACGACGCGATGTCGAAAAATCTACTATTGACGTCACACGGCCATGTGGGCCACATGAGCGTGTGGGCCCATTTCTTGAAAATTTTGCTTAGTTCTGTATTGTTGTGTGATTCGTATTTAGCTACTCCGTAGGGTTCATACTGAATATTAGGACTCGAAAATATGACATCTGATAGTATATTACTGTAAGTAATATGGACTTGGTTTATGAAATATGTCGACATGATCTATATTCTGATGATTCGGTTATCATGATTTGATGTGAAAAGTATGCATGACATAAGCATATTTAATTTCTGTTAGTATGTGCATGTGCATGTGAAAAGTGTTGACAGTCTAATTATCTATCTTATCTGGTGGTTTGAAACCACATATATTTGTTCTGATGGCTTAGTCACGTACATCAGTTTCTAGCGGTTTACCGCATATTACTATTTGGCGGCTTGGCTACACTACTTCTGAAAGTGACATACACTCACTTACTGGTGTGTGAGGTTGGATGGGTACTTGCTACCCTATTTAATGTGTAGAGATTGATGGAGATGGTGTGTAATGGATGGGGGTTGGGTCTGATTTTACATCTGAATATGTATCTGTATCTGTTTATGAAAACGTATATGATTCTGTATCTGGGCATGAATTTGAAACATTATCTATTAATTTATATGCATATGATTTTTTGTTTGAGATATGTTGCACACTGAGCTCGTAATCTCACTTTTTGTATGTTTTCCTCTCAGGTAGCAAGCAAACTTAAGACGGGTCGGCGTAGCAAGACCTCGATTTAAATTGATGTTTCCTTAATTCTGTTAAGTTTAAGAATTATTTTCAACTGGATTGTTTTATTTGGAATTTTTGGGGACTGCTATGTGTTTTGGATTTTATTCTTCATTTGAACTGCTTTATCGTATTTTGAATATTTTATTTCAAACTACAATGCACTGAATTTTTTAAACCAAGTTACAGTTTTCAAAACTCTATTTAACTTTTTCAAAAATTTGTTTAACTTAAAAATTCCACTGCAAAATTAAGTGATCCTATAAGTGTTTTTATAGAATTAAAAAGAATTAATCAAATAAGGTATTTTCCCCTAAAAATTGGAAATATCATTATCAAGTATTGTTTTACGAAATTTTTTTGAATTTTAAGTTTCTAATTTCCAAATGAACGTATGTAATTCCTCAGGATTCGACCATAACGTCTAGGCCGGGTATGGGGTGCTACATTTGGTGGAATCAGAGCCAGGTTCAAAAATCGAGCTGTGATTTTTGGATTCAAATTTTTATGAAAAATGTTTAAAATATTTTATACTTTTGATGTATTCTAATAAATGAGTTTGTGAAAAATTTCTAAGTCTACGACGTCAATCTTGTAAGCACTTTTGCTTTAGTTATACTTTGTAGTTTAGAAAAACACTTTAGAGTTACAATTAATCTGCTTTAGTTAAATATTGTGTTAATTTTGTAAAAAGCTTTTGATAAAATTTTAGAGTTAAGGTTTTTGATAACAAAATTCAACTGATACATAAAATTTTGAAATTTTAGATAACTTAATGTAATGAGTTCACGAGGAACTCATGGATGAAGTACCTGTGGGCATTGAAGATGGGCTCAAGCTAAGCCATCTTTTATGAGTAGCATGCCCAATTTAGACTTGAGTGAGACCATGGGGACACCTACTGTTGAGACTAAGTCTTAGGCTCAGACAGTTGGGGACGACGTATTTTCCTAAGCTATGTTGAGAGTGTTGGAAAGGGTCGTTGGGACCCATACTAGATTTGGTAGACGGGAGTCGGTAGCGGAACAACCTCGGCCTAATGGAGCTGAGTTATTTAGAGGTGTTGCTGAGATCGCCTCGACTGTGGCCAAATACTGGTTAGAGGCCACTGAAAGGATTATGAATGGCTTGGACTGCACCCTCGAGTAGAAACCGAAGGGTGCAGTATCCTTGCTTCGTGATGAATCATATCAGTGGTGGCAGATTGTTGAGCAAGGCACCCAACTTGAGTGATTGAATTGGGCTTTCTTTCATAGTGCCTTCCAAAATAAGTATGTGGGTGCAAGATATATTAAGGCTCGTAGACACAAGTTTATTGGGTTGACTTAGGCCGATAGATCTGTGGCCGAGTATGACCCTAAGGTCAAGTGGTTTTAGAAAATGAGGTATCAAGACCTTGTTTCTATAAACCAAGCCGTAAATGTCTTTATAAATATTTATGAAGTGTCATTAAGGTGGTATTAAAGTTTCGTTGAAAATTTTTAATGTTTCGATAGTTAATTAATTAAAAAGGACTAAATCGTAAAAGATATAAAATTTGATCACTATTTAATTTGAGTGATTAAATGGTTAATTGAATAAAGGAAAAAAAAGACTTAAATGGTAATTAGACCATGAAATGAGTTAGTGGACAATTATGGGCATGAAATTGGTGTTTTATTTATTTATTAACCAAGGTTAAAATGGTAATTTCGTATATTAAATTAAAATAAAACAAAACCAAAATCCATTATCATCTTTTTCATGTTTCCTTCACCAAATTTGAAAGATGAAAAACTCCATGGAAGGTTTTGAAGCTTCGGTTTTCACTTTGAAGCTAGCATGGTATGTCATTTTAGCCCCGTTTTTAATGTTTTTTTATATTTTTGAGATCGGTGCAACTAGGTCCAGCTAGCCCGTACCTTCGATTTTGAAATTGTTAATGATTTTGAATGTTTCCATTGATGAAACTTGTGATTTTAGATGTTAAATGATGAATTTGAAATATTAGTTGTTATTTAAAAGTATTTTATTAAATGATTTTTGATGAATTTTTTGATTAGGGACTAAATTGTTAAATAATAAAATTACAATGATTTGATGTGAAATTGTTGCATGATTGGGCTGTATTGGATGCAATAAGTATTCGAATAGGCTCAATTTTTGGGTAAAAATGGTTAAATTGCATGTTTTAGGCTCAGGGACTAAATTGAACAAAAGTAAAACTTTAGGGGTAATTTTGTAAAAATGTAAAAAATGACTAAATTGCATAAAATACATTTTTTAATGTCTAAATTAATAGATTGAATGAAATTATTAATTTAGATCAAGATTGGATGGAAAATCGAGGAGAATGGTAAAAATGCTCTTGTACTTTGACATTTCTACAATTTAGCCAGGTAAGTATTCGGCTAGGCTCAATTTTGGGTAAAAATGGTTAAATTGCATGTTTTAGGCTTAGGGACTAAATTGAACAAAAGTAAAACTTTAGGGGTAATTTTTTAAAAATGTAAATAATGAATAAATTGCATAAAATACATTTTTTACTGTCTAAATTAATAGATTGAATGAAATTATTAATTTAGATCAAGATCGGATGGAAAATCGGGGAGAATGGTAAAAATGCCCTTGGACTTTGAAATTTTTGCAATTTAGCCAGGTAAGTTCGTATGAACTATAAACAGTTAAATGTGAGTTAAATTGATTGTTTAATGTGCTATTCTATTGTACATGAATTAATATATAGATGTTATTATGTAATTTATTATGTCATGAAACGATAGAAATTCAACAACGTATGACGACTACTGAACCCCGTTTAAACCTTAGTAATTCGTAAGATACAACTGACATGTCATTAGGGTAAACATAATTTGGGTGCTGGTCTTGAATGTCCTACCAATGGCTGAGGTCTGACATGTGTTGCGGATACTCCATAGCTCGTGTGAGTAGTATCATGTAGCTACGTTCCGACCCACAGCTTGTGTAAGCAGGCCCATTTTCGTAGCTCATGTGAGCATACTTATTCACAGCTCATGTGAGCATATATGTACATGAATTGACGGATTACGATTATATGAGTTAACACATTTTGTGTGAGCTATCCCGAGTATCCAACGATATTCTATTCAGTTCAACGAGCATGAATTGGAAAGGAAACTGTAAATGTTCAATATAAGCAAATACAGGTTTACATGAAATATATTGAAATGATGAGATACATGGAAAACATGTTTTATTATGAAGGATGTTATATCCAAATTGAATCATATTCAAGTATAATGGTTATCCATGTTGAGTTCATGTGAAATATGTTCAAGTATGCTAACATGTGTTGTTGTTTGATGCTTAGGCATGTGCCAAACTATTGGTTGGACTGTATTTTGTTTACTTATTAGTTATGTATTGAAATGGTAAGTGCTCAAATGGAAAAATGCTTGTGTTTATGAAAGAATGATAAGGTTTAAATTATGTTATTTCTTATGAAATGGTTTATCATGTGGTTAATTCCAAAAGAGCTATGTTTAAATGCACTGGCTTGTGGCTATGGCTGATGATACGCTTATGTCTTCTGTGTTATGCATATGAAATGGGTGTGGAAAGGTACTAAAATAGGAAGTTCATACTTGAAGTGTAAAATGATGAAAAGGGGAATGATGAGTTGAATTGATGTTGTTGTTTAAGTTAAAGAAAGTAAATGCAATGGAAATTAATGAAATGCAAATGAAAAAAAATTAAAAGGGTTTAAAGTTTTATAAAATCCTACTATGCTAGGGATGATATGTATATGTGATGCTGTGATTTTATTCACTTTGTGAGTTATTGACTATGGTTTCATGAATCTTGCAGCATTGGTATAGCATTATTCTTGATTTGCATAAATTTCATATTTGAAATGGATTGATATGATTAAAGTTATAGAGCTTACTAAGCATTCATTACTTATGTAGTTATTTTTCCTTTACTTTTCAAATTATCGGAAGCTCAATCGGATTGGAAGCTTGTCAGAGATCCATCACATTATCCATCGATTATATTGGTAGATTTTGATGTCTTGGTTAAAGTTATAATGGCATGTATAGGTGGACTTATGGTTATGATTAGTTGAATGTTAGTTGATGAGTTTGATATGTATAGGTCATTTTGGGTGATGAAGCCTTGGTACATTTGGTGCCTTGTTGACATGTATTAATTTGATAATGTGTTAAAGCATGTTTGAATGGTCAAAGTGATATATGATGAATTGACCTCAACATGGTCAATATATGGTATGCTTTGGTAAGGCTTTGAATAGATGTGCATGATTGAAATATGGTTTGTATACATGTTGATTGTTGGAACCATCTAGATATGGTTAGATTTGTTTCATTTAGATAGCCTTGATGGTTGGAGTGGAAATGGTCATTTGAAGTTGTGTTTTGAATAACCAAATCGGTATGTTTGAATGTGATTTTGGCATGTGGTCAATTATGGTATAACTTGGTATGGAATTAAACTATATATATGTATATATGGATAAGTTATGGTCAAATATGTATAAGTTAGATATATGTATAATTGGGATGCATGAACACTATAGTTCAAATGATAAGTTCTACTGACAGGTATAAGTTAAGTATGACATGTTTTAAAATGGTAGTAAGGTGATCAATAATGCATATGTGTTGTTAAGTTGAGTGCTTGCTTTGAGGTGCCTTTTGGTCATATTGGTTGTATGGATAAATACCATATTGGCCTAGCTTTATTATGCATGTTTTAGGTATATTTTTGAATGCTTGAAATAGGTACAAGGGCTTGTATGTATGAGCATATTTTGGGTGAAAGAAATGGCTTGAAAATAGCTTATCTCAACCGTATGTGACACGCGGTCACGCGACACAGCCGTGTGTCCCCTGTAAGTTTTATAGGTTTCATTTCGAGAGTTACACGGCCTGGCACACGAGTGTGTGGCTTGGCCATGTAAGCCAAGTCAGAGGGTTACACAAGTACAAACACCGGCTAGGACACGACCGTGTATCCCTACTTCGAATGCCCACACAGCCTGAGACACGGGCTTGTGTCTCAGCTATGCGAGTCACATGGTTTGGCTACACGGTAGTGTGACCCCTGTAGTATGAATTTTTCTATCTTTTTTCATGAATTTCTAAACGTTTTCGATTTAGTCCCGATCGTTTCTAAAGTGTTTCTAAGGCCTCGGGGGCTCGAAAAAAGGGACGTAATGCCAGTGTTTACATAGACTATGATATTATTTATGAAATGTTTGAGACTGAATGTTTTTATGTTAAAAGTTTCCGGTAATGCTTCGTAACTCCATTCCAGCAATGAATACGGGTTAAGGATGTTACAGTGTTTTCGAAACTTTAGTGGAAAAGGCGAAAATCACTGAGGAAATTAAACACATGGTGTACGAAAAAAAGGGATAAGGAGAGGGGCCAGAATAAAAATAAGATAGACTCGGGTTCTTCTAGTTTTGCTTAGCGGCCTAACAAACGGGCCAAGTTTGATGGGCCTCCGCAGGTTGAGGCACTTGTTTCTATTGTTGGGATATAACTATATGGAGATTGTGGTAATCACCATCCGAATAAGTGTTGGAGGAGGTTTGAAGCTTGTCTCTGATACGAGTCTATGGAACACTGCGTTAAGGACTATCCTCTTCAGGTCAATCAAGTGCAAGCTCCAGCTTCGGGTTTGGCTCAGCCATAAAGAGCAGTTTAGCAGCCACTTAAGGGCTGTGGTTAGGCTAGGGGTCGTAATGGTATAGGTCGAGGGTAGAAAGCACCGAGCAGAAGTGTTAATCAGACCGAGGAAAGACAACCTACATTAGTATATGTGGTGAGGTGCCGTAAGGATAAAAATGTCATCGATGTGATAACCGGTACGTTTTTTTATTCATTCTGTTCCTTATTTTGCATTGATAAATATCGGTTCGACCTATTCATACATAGCTAGCACTGTTTCTGGTAACTTGGGGATTCTTACTGAGGATACTTTTAATGGCATTTTTCTAATTAGTCTGTTGAGTCAGTCTGTACAAGTTAGTAAGGTGTATAAGCAGTGTTCGTTAGAAATTCAAGGTGTTATGTTTCCGGCTAATCCGATGAAGTTACCTTTCGATAAGTTTGATTTGATTCTGGGTATGGAATGACTTGTGGAGCATCGAGTCAGTTTGAATTGTACTACTAAGAGAGTAACTCTGAGATCTGAGGATGATATGAAGATTACTACGGTTGGTGAGCATTGAGATTACCTCTCTAATGTAACCTCTACTCTAATGGTTGAGAAGTTAATTCGAAAAAGGTGTGAAGCTTTTCTGGCATATGTGATGATACGAGTTCTGTAGAATCCTCTATTGAGGATATTTGGATAGTTAGAGAATTTTCAGATTCTTTCTCAATGAATTATTGGGGATACCCCCGGATAGGAAGGTCAAGTTCGGTATTGAGGTTTTGCCTGGGACAGCTCTGGTGTCTATTGCTCCTTACCGTATGGCATTGAAGAAGTTAAAAATGTTGAAAGTACAACTTCAAGAACTTCTTGATAGAGGGTTCATCCGACCTAGTATGTCTCCATGATGAGCACTAATTTTTACAAAATGGTATTATGAGAATGTGTGTTGATTACCATCAGTTGAATAAATTGACGGTAAAGAATAAGTATCCATTTTCGAGGATCGATGATCTGTTTGATCAGTGTTCTTAAAAATTGATCTCCATTCTAGGTACCATCAGTTAAAGGTTAAAGAAGCTGATGTGTATAATATTGCTTTTAGAACTCATTATGGGCATTATAAGTTCCTTGTCATGCCATTTGGTTTGACGAATGCTTCAGTTGCGTTCATAGATCTCATGAACCTATTTTTCAGCCGTATCTAGATCAGTTTGTTGTGTTTTTTATCGACGACATTTTGGTTTACTCTAAAACTGAGATGGAGCATGATGAACATCTTAGAGTGGTTCTACAAATTCTCTGCGAGAATAAGCTCTATGCTAAGTTAAGCAAGTGTGATTTCTAGTTAAGAGAAGTCACCGTTCTACGGCATGTGGTTTCTGTTAAGGGTATTCTAGTGGACGCTAAAAAGATTGAGGCTGTTCTCGAGTGGAAACAACCTAGGAATGTCTCTAAAATTTAGAGTTTTCTCAATTTAGTGAGTTATTATCAAAGGTTTGTTAAGGGGTTTTCGTTGATTGCAACTCCTTTAAATAAGTTGTTGCATAATAACACACCTTTTGTATGGACTGATGAGTAACAATCAAATTTTAAAAAGCTCAAATCTATTTTGACTGAAGCACCCGTTCTGATACAGTTTGAATTTGGTAACGAGTTTGTTGTATATAGTGATATTTCTCACACCAGTTTGGGTTGTGTTCTGATGCAAGATGGTAAGGTAGTGACTTACGCATCCAGAAAACTTAAATGGAATAAAGACAACTATCCTACGCACGATCTTGAGTGAGCTACGATTGTCTTTACTTTAAAAATTTTGAGGCATTATCTTTTTGGTGAAAAGTGTAGTATTTACATCGATCATAAGAGCCTCAAGTACCTCCTTACTCAAAAGAAGTTGAATCTTAGGCAACATAGATGTATTGAGTTGTTTAAAGACTATGACTGCATCATTGGGTATTATCCTAGTAAGGCCAATGTTGTGGCCAATGCTCTTAGCCGTAGATCAATTTCTAATTTGAAGGTGATGCTTCCTTGCCTAAGTTTATTTTAGGATGGTAGTTTGTTAGTCAAGTTGTAAGTTAAGCCAACTTGAATTGATCAGATTCGGGGTAAGCAGTTAGAGGATGATTCCTTGGTTCATCGGTTTCAACAAGTTAAGAAGGTAAGACTTCTGATTTTGGGTTTAATAAAGTGGGTGTTTTGTGCTTTAGAGGTCAAGTTTATGTGTTCAATGACATGGAATTGCGACAGTCTATCTTGCGGGAAGCGTATAATAGCTCTTATGCTATGCATGTTGGTGTGAATAAGATGTATTGAGATCTCTGGGAGTGGTATTGGTGTCTCAATTTGAAATGTGAGGTAACCGACTTTGTTTCTCAATGTTTGATGTGCCAACAAGTTAAGGCTGAGCACTAACTGCCTTTGGGTTTGCTTCAACATGTTAAGATTCCTTTTTGGAAATGGGAGCGTGTGACTATGGATTTCGTTAGTAGGTTGCCCTTGACACCTACTAAGAAGGATTCTGTTTGGGTCATCGTGGATCAGTTGACCAAGTCTGCTCTTTTTTTTCGGTTAGGACCGATTATTCTCTGCAAAAGCTAACAAAGTTATATATTTCTGAGATTGTTAGGCTGCATGGGGTTTTTGTATCGATTATCTCTAATAGAGACCCTTGATTTACGTCTTGGTTTTGAAAGAAACTGTTAAGGGTTTGGGTACTCAATTGGACTTTAGTACTGCGTTCTATCCTCAAACTGATGGGTAATCTGAGATAGTGACTTAGATGTATGAGGATATGCTACGGAGTTGTGTTATCGACTTCTGTGGTAGCTAGGAGGAGATTCTGCCACTATTTGGGTTTGCATATAATAACCACTTTCAGTCCAATAACAGATGACACCTTACGAGGCTCTTTACGGTTGTAAGTGTCGCACCTCTTTCTGTTAGATTAAATTGGGTGAGAGGTGGATTATGGGTACTGATTTTGTTTCTGAGATTGAGGACAAGGTTAGATTGATACAAGATCATCTTAAGGAAGCTTCTAACAGACAAAAGTCTTATATGGATCTAAAGAAGAGAGATATTAAGTTTGTTGTGGGAGATCAAGTTTTTCTTAAGGTATCTTCATGGAAGAAGGTCCTTCGGTTTGGATGTAAGGGCAAGTTGAGCCCTAGGTTTATTGGGTCTTATCAGGTTTTGAAACGTGTTAGGCCAGTCGCCTATCAGTTAGAGTTACCTTCGGAGTTAGATCATATTTTTTATGTGTTCCACGTCTTTATGTTAAGGCGATATCGATCTGACCCATATCATATTGCATCTGTTGAGGAGATTGAGATGAGACTAGATTTGACTTTCAAGGAGGAATCGGTTCAAATTCTAGATAAAGAGGTTAAGGTCTTAAGGAAAAATACTATTTCGCTAGTTAAGGTTCTTGTGGTGGAATCATGGTATCAAGGAAGCCATGTGAGAGCCTAAGGATTTGATTCGACAATGAATACCCATATCTGTTTGGATAAGGTAATTTGAAGATCGAAATTTCTTTTAGGGGAAGAGTTGTAACGACCTAAAGTTTTAGTTTTTGGAATCGTTAAAATTTGTCAAGTGAATTGATTTGGTTCAGTGGTTAAGTGTTGTGTTTGTTTATTCCCTCTCTTTGGAATTTTTGTTATTTTTTCCTTTATTTCTATCTCTGAACATTTGATTTAAATTTTCTCGCACAAGTATTGACAAGAATGAGCCTGCTAGTTTAGTGGTAAGGTGTTAGCTTAGTCTTTGGTCTTGTAATTGAATCCTTGCGTGCGCAAACGAGAATATTTTTGCTAATTTTCTGCTTGTGCCATTCATGTGGTAGAGTTTGGGTGGATTTGAATTCTTTGGAAATTTGATAGGATTAGGTACCTGATTTAGTGGGATTAGTGGGGGAGGTGGGTAGTTGATTTAAAATTATTTTGGAAGTGACATATGCTCACTTATTGGTGTGTGAGGTTGGATAGGTACTGGTACCCTATTTGGTGTGTAAGGATGGACGAAGATGGTGTGTAATGGATGGGGGTAGGGTCTGATTTTGCATTTGAATATGTATCTGTATATGATTATGAAAACGTATCTGATTCTGTATCTAGGCATTAATCTGAAATACTATTTGTTAATTTATATGCATCTGATTTGTTGTTTAAGATATGTTGTACACTGAGCTCGTAAACTCACTTTTTGTATGTATTCCTCTTAGGTAGCTAGCAAACTTTGGGCGGATCGGCATAACAAGAGCTTGATTTAAAATTTTTTTTCCTTAATTCTTTTAAGTTTAAGAATTATTTTCAACTGGACTATTTTATTTGGACTTTTTAGGGACTGTTATTTGTTTTGGATTTTATTCTTCATTTGAACTGCTCTATTGTATTGTGAATATTTTATTTCAAATTACAATGCACTGAATTTTCAAAACCAAGTTACGGTTTTCAAAACTCTGTTTCTGCTACAAAATAAAGTAGTAGGAGTCAATAAAGTTGTAGAAACAATGTCTCTACCTTTGTTCCCACAGCTCCCATTGCCACCAACAGCAAGTCAAAAAAGACAACAAATTGCTTAGAGACACATGTTAAACCACATGGCTAAAGACCTCTTTGATCTATTTGTCAAAGACAAGTCTGCCAAATCCATCTGGGACACTTTAGAAAAGAAGTACAGAGTGAATGATGTTGGAATAAAAAAGTACATCGTTGGAGAATGGTTGAAGTTCCAGATGATTGATGATAAGCCAATCATGGACCAAGTGCATGCCTACGAGAATTTGGCCACCGACATCCTAACTGAAGGGATGAAAATGTGCAAGATTCTCTAGGCAAATGTACTAATTAAAAAGCTGCCCAAGTTCTGGTCCGACTACTGAAATCTTTTGAAGAGAAATGATACATGTCCTTAGAGGAACTAATCTGCCACATGAAAATCGAGAAAGCCTACCATATTAAATATAAAGGATTCTGTCACTACTAGTGAATTATCTATTAAGACTAACCTCGTGGAATCTTCTTCTACTCCTAAAATTAACATTTTTAAGAATACTGGGAATCTAAAGAAGAAAGCCAAGCCTCAATCCAAGGAGCTTGCTAACTTTAATAAACTAGGAAAGAATCAAAAGTCCAACAACCCGGTGAGTTACTATGTATGCGATAAGCCAAGACAAAGAGCATACCAATGCTTTCGCCGTTCTGACCGCTCTAGGAGTTACAATTAGAATGAGAACAAACCACTAACTCAGTTGATTGAAGATCTAGACGAGGTGATCGTCGATGCAGTCTCTGAGGTCAACCTAGTCAAAAATGACACTTAGTGGATAGTAGACACAGATGCTTCTAAACATTTCTGCATCAATAGAGAGATGTTTTTCAAATTTGAGAATGTAGGTGAAGGTGAACAAGTCTACATGAGTAATTCTAGTAGTTTAGAAATACTTGGTAAAGGAAATATTTTACTTAAGCTTACTTTTAGCAAAACACTTACTTTAAATAATGTTTTGTATGTTCCTACTTTACGTAGAAACTTGATTAATAGTGGACTCCTGAAAAAGGCAGACATTAAACTATTCTTTGAATCTGACAAACCTGTACTTTCCTATAATGGAAACTATGTGAGAAAAGGTTACCTAAGTGGAGGGTTGTTTGGGAAAAGGTTACAAACTTGTACTTACACTGTAGAGTCTCTCGATATGCGCATGCTAGATTAGGACACGTCAACTTTCACTCTTTTAAAATTCTTAAAGAGATGAAATTGCTTCCTAATCTAGATAAGAACAACTTTAATAAATTTGAAATCTATGTTAAATTAAAGCATACTAGACCTTATATAACAGCCCAATTTAGACCCTAGTCGGACAGTGATTTCAGGACCACAAATTCAAGTTTAAAAAATATTTTAATATTATTTTTCGTGCTTATAGTATGTGAAGTGATAGGTTTGAAATTTTCGTGATTTAATTTATCCGTTTGTGTGCTTAATTTGTGAAAAGGGCTAAATCGCATAAAAAGTAAAAGTGACATTCTCATTGTTAATATGCTAATTTGTTATGATTTGATTTATGGGAAGTCCTTAAAAGGTTATTATGCCATTATAAGGTTAGTGGAAATATATGACCATGATTCAAATGACTTAAATTATGATTTTGTTAAGGTTAAAATAGTAAAAAGGTAAATAACATGAAATTAAATAAAATAAAACATGAAAATGGCCATGCATGTTCATTTTTGGCCAAAAGTTGAGAAAGAAAATAAGCTTTTGAGCTTTTAGGTATTCAACACTTTGGAGCTTAAAGTAAGGTATATTTCTTGTTCGGTTTTTGATAATTTTATATTTTTGAGATTATTACTTCGAATACTAGCTAGCCCGTGCTTCAATTTTTGAATTAATTGTGGATTTTGTGATTTTCCATTGTTGATAGCTTGAGATTTTTTTTGTTTGATGATGGAAAATAAATCTTTGATGTTTGATTATCATGTTTAATTAAATGATTTTTGATAAAATTCCAAATTAGGAATTTATTTATGAAATTAGAAAATTTAGAGGCTTAAATGTGAAATAAATGGGCTGCTAGGGACCCTAGGAAAATTCGGCTAAGGCATGGTTTTGTTGAATTTTGTGTATTTTGTGATTTTATAAAATCGGGACTAAATTGTGAAAAATGTGAATTTTAGGGGCTAAAGTGCAAATTACCCAAATTTTGTGTTTGTGGTTTAATTGAATGAAATGTGTTATTAAATAGCTAAATTTGAATTTATCTAGATCAAGAACAAAAGAAAACGAAATTAGAACGGGGGAAGTCGAAAGTGGTCGAGTAGTTGATTCCATCCGTTTGTCTTCGTCCGAGGTAAGTTCATAGTAAATAATTATTGTGAAATTCATATAGAAATGTATTTAATTGTGCCAAATTGAATTATAGTAATTATATATGTGTATGCCTAATTGATTTAAGTATGGGAGAAGTAACTAGGAGCTTGAATCAATGGATTTACGATGTCCGAAAGCCCCGTACGAACCATAGGAATAATAGGGATATATATGTCATCACATAGAATTCTGATATGAGTTATTGTGTACGACCACGTCTGGAACGTTGGCATCGATTTGAGATTTACGTGTAAGACCTTGTCTGGGACAGTGGCATCGATATTTGATTACATATAAGACCACGTCTAGGATGTTGGCATTGTACGAGCTTTCCAAGTTATCCGTATATCCTTAGTGACTCCGAATGGTTCAGCGGGAAATATTGAGAAAATAAATGATTATGCAATAATTGTATCCGATTCAGGTACGTTCAGTTTGTTAATATAATTCGGAAATGAAAAGTGAGTATGATTTAAATGACTATATTGAATTACATGACAATGAATGATGCCTATGTAGTAATTGAATGTATATATGTTTGAAATGGTTGGTATTTGGCCTATTGGAATTGAATTTTTAACAATCTCATAATGATTTATTTTCTATGACTTACTAAGCTTTTTAAGCTTACTTTGTGTGTTCATTCGGTGTTTTATAGATTTTGGAAGCTAGTTACGAGCTCGGGGATCATCGAGGAAATCCATCATACTATCGAACACTATTTTGGTATTTTAAAAGATTGAATTATGAACTTATGGCATGTATAGGCTAGCATTTGTTTTGGTTGGTTTTGAAAGTGTATATAAATACATAAGCCATGCGAAAATGGCTTTATCTTTATGCTTGAGCTTGGTTATGTTTGATTATAATTTAAGCTTATTGTGGTAGTATGTTTCATAACTTGCATGTATGATAAATTTGGTTATATGTTTTGTTAGAATATCACGAATGCCTTGTAATAGCTCATCGAATATGATTGTTACATGGATAGATTTGCATTTTGGGTTAGTTTAAAATTCGACTTAAAATGAGGTAATATAAAGACTTTATATTTGTTTGTATTGGTTAATTTTGATTCGGTTTGAAAGTAAAAGAGTATGCGTATATGTTATGCTTGCATTAATAAATCATTAGGTACAAATCAAATGAGAAATAGTACAAATTTTTTGAGGTTAAGTTCGACGATTGTAAGTAGGTTATTTGTTTTAGTATGTACACGTAAATGATACATGATTGAGGTTATTTATAAAAATACAAAGGCTATAAGGTTTACTCAATATCTTCGACTAATAGAATTATAAGGCATAAGTAAAGAGATATGCTTAGTATAATTGTTTGGAAATGGCTCAATTGATGTATAGTTGTTTTAGAAATAGGTTTAGATTTAGTATGTAATGCACATGTAAAATCGACTAAAGTTAGGTAAATTGATTATATATATTATGTGCATATGTCTTTGTTGTTAATGTTTGATTTGATAGTTAATATTAGTTGATTGAGTTGTGTATGAAATAAGTATAATTTTATTTTTATATGGTTATTTCTAGCGAATTAGAAGATTGTATAATTAGTTGTGAGATGAGGTTTGTTTAAGTGTGTTATATATATTTGGATATCTAGTATGCCGTGTGATACTGATTGCTAAGTTTAATATACAATTATATTAAAGTGAAATGTTGAATATCTAGTTTATGAAATGTATGTTTTATAATATGCTCAAGGTATGTCGTGAAGTTATAAGCTTGAAAGTAAATTTTAGTATACAAACGATATGATTGTAGTAGTATTAAACTTTGAAATTTTGAATAGATGAGTGTATAATTGAGAGTGATTTACGAAGTATAAAAAATGAATACTTGTTTTGAGCCGTGTTCTCTTCGATAACGCCTTGTAACCCTAATCCGGTGATGGATACGGGTTAGAGGTGTTACGCCTTACTTTAAGCCTATTACTGATTGGAAAATTACACTTTTAGAGTTAATTCATGCATATCTAGCAAATTTTAGAAACATAGAAATTAAAGTAGGAAAATGCTACTATAATACCTTTGTAGATGATTACTCTAGATACACAAAGGTTTTTCTCCTAAGGTCAAAAGATGAAGCTGATAAAACTTTCATTCTTTATAAAGTAGAAGAAGAAAACCAACTCGATAGGAGAATAAAATGGGTTACATCCGATAGAGACGACAAATATAGCACTAATTTCCTAAAAGAAGTGTGTGAGAAACACGACATAATTCAAGAGTTCACTGCCTCTTATACTCCACAACAAAATGGCATAAATAAAATAAAGAATAGAACTTTAAAAGAAATGAATACCTAACTTCCAAGTTCTAGCTTGCGTGACAATATGTGAGGGAGACCGTACTTTCTACAAATCACATTCTTAAAAGAGTGCCTTATAAAAAATTAGACTACACCCCATATGAATCATGAAAGGTTATGTCACATCCCAAATTTGGCAGATCCAAAAGAAAGGCTTGGAGTGGTGAAAGTGATTTGTTTTGGCGCACATAGGTGATTGATCCACCAATTTATAAGTTTTTGGTGACTCGATGATTGGCGCATAGAGTATCTATCGTAGAATTAACTAAAGAGTTTATCTCAAGTTATTCCACTATTTAAGAAAAGATTAGCGCAAGACTGGTAAGAATTACCGCTGTATGCATAGTACGCTTAGTTTGCTTGAGCATTGTGCTAGTTGAGTTTTGTAATGTGATCTGGTTAGGAGCCAACTGAATTGAATGGTAAAATTATACTCGTACAGGATCCTCGTTTATATTTCTTTGGGAATTTGTAGGCCATTTATGAGGGAAAATTCTAGATACAATCGACACTTTTCAAGTTCCATTATGGGGAACTCGATATATATATGTGGTGTGAAGGGTTCGTTTGGGGGGATGGTTTTTCTTTCTTCAATATTACTCTCTGATTCTTATTCCTAGAGCTTATATGTTTTGTTCTCTTTTATTAAGCTGAAAGCGTAGGTTTTTGAATTAATCAGTGGATGTTCCACCTCCTGGTAAGTCTAATAGCTCTACATGTTAAGTTTTTGAAAGAATAAGGATAGTAAGAAGCACTTGAGAAGTGAGTTGTGAATAACACACATGCATGGGGGTCGTTTATAATTGAGATGCTAGCCATTTGTCTGTAAATGAGTTTTAATGGTGGTTCCATATTCTTTAAGCAGTTTCTGTTGGTGAGTATCAGGTTAGTCTTTATCTTGGGTCTTGTATGTGGATTGTTTAATTTAGAATACTTATAAAAAAAATATCTAGGACAACTGGTAAGCATGTATGAGAAGGAATGCAAAGATTTTGCATGAGAAAGGTATTGCTTGAGTAAGAAGTTAAATTGAAAGTTTGCCTATGATTATCTGATATGAGAGAGTAAGCATCGGACGAGTATGTGACCAAATTTGTGTAAGTAACTTCTATGTATAACATTCTTTGTGATGCCGCATCGGACGAGTATGTGACCAAATTTGTGTAAGTAACTTCTATGTATAACATTCTTTGTGATGCCTTTGGTGGGGAGATTATAGTGCTAACCAGACTGGTAGATCACAAAATGAATATTTATGTAAGACCATGTGGTAGAGATCCAAAGCATTATATGATAAGTAAAACATTCACAATGATGCCTCCAGTGAATTGGAGACTGGACTGGCAGATCATGACATGAAGATGAATGAGTCCATAAGGGAGAAATCCATGACACCTTTTGTGGAAGTCCGCCGTGATATTAAACACGTGATTATGTAAGTGCCATTATGGCGTATTTTGTAAGTGCCTTTATGGTGTATTTTGTAAGTGCATTTATGGCGTATTTTGTATGTGCCTTTGTGGCGTATTCTGCAAGTGCCTTTGTGGCGTATTCGGGAATGCCTACATGGCAAAATCTAGTTATCTGCCTATGTGGTAAATCTAGGCAAAGTTCTAAGATCTCTTTGACGGATAATTCTATGATATGGATCTGATACGTTTGAAGAAGCTTGGTTTGGGTCGTTGCAACGACAAAAATGTGCAAGTGTACACAGTTGTGACAAGTAATAAAATGATAAGTATATCGAATTATCGTCTCCACAGAGACTATTAAGCAATTTTTGTGAGAAGTTAGAATTATACAAATTGGTTTAAGTAAAATAATATGAGTTAAAAATATGGGGCAAACAAATAAACGTGAATTAACTATTCTAAATTAATAAACTAAATATTATCTAAGTATGAAATTGAACACGAAAAATTAGGCAAGTCTTAAGAGTTTATCACAATAGCATATGAGCGTCAAAACAATCATCCTTCCTAGTTTAGAAGTATTCAATTTATTAAAAGATGTTATGGTTTTGTGGCTAAATCAAACATTTATTAACCCTAATCACACTTAGTAAAATATTTATCTTAATTAATTATTAAATCTATCTCACATATTTCTATGTTTAATAGATTTAAAATTTCATAAGTAAAACAATTTATGTGGTTATGTAAGGTAATAATAGTTTTGGTATTATTACAAATTTAATCCTTACATGATTAAACAAGACACCATACAAGTATTGTGTCAATTAATTAAAACTTTATTTAGATTAATTAATTAATTCCTACATTCCTTCACATTAATCATGCAAAAAAACTTAATCGTGATTTTACTTGTATGAATAAATAGATCGAAAAGCATAGAACATCATTTAACAGAATTAAATAAAACCAACTAAGGAAATCAGATCATTCCAACACAAATAAATTTAAGCAATCATGATATTATTGAAAAATCGAATGCTTAATTGAAATCATGTTTATGAATTGAACAAAACAAAAGATTAGAAAGGGAAAAGAAAACTTTAGCTAATTCATGACGTCCCTAAGGAAAAAAATTATTTACTTCTTCCTTCATTCTTCTAGATTGCCATTAGAACTAAGCAAATTGCTCCCAAAAAAGCTAACTAAGGCTTCTCCCAAAACTATGCAAATGCTCTTTTTCAAGAGAGGGAATGGAAAGGAAAAGGAAAAGCTAGTGGAAAGAAGAGAGAATGAGAGTGTATGAGATGAATGCTTAATGAGGGAATGAGTGAGTATGAGAGGCACTTGAAGCCTCTATTTATACTAATATGTGAGGGCTTAAAATAGTAGTTAGGATCCTTGAAAATCTCAGTCAAGTGGTCGGCCATGCAAAGGGGAAAGGGGTTGGGATGTCTACTATTTTTGGCTTGTGGCTAGAAAGAGAAGGCATGGAAAGAGGAGGGGTTGGACCAATATTGAGAGAAATGTTAGGGGTTATTTTGAAATTATTAAATCAACTTAAAATGGATAATTTGGGCAGCAACTTGGGTTGGCTTGGGTTACTCTCTTTCTTATGGATCAATCCCCTCTAATTTAATGGTTTTGGGCCCCTTTTTTTGCGTAAGGCTAGGAATTAATTCAACCCTATTTTTATTGGAAAAAATGAACTCTTTAATGGTTCCAAGGAAGCTTATTTGGGGTGTCCATGGCTGTCAAATAATAAGCCATCCTCATGTGACAGATGCTCCGAGGGATGCTTCAACAATCCTTATCTTTCTCAAGGTGCCTTTAAGACTAGGTTTTCTTCTAAAGCATAAAACTACTGAAATGGTCAAAACTTTGTAAGTTTAGCATAAGAATACTTAAAAATATAAAATTGTTTCTAATTTGTCCAATTTATATATTTTTAATAAAATTACAAAAAAAATGTTAAAAGAGCTCAAAATTGAAAAAAAAATGTTAGTTAGAAAGTTATGAAAAAGTCTATAAATTCTTAAGTTTCCAATAGTCTTGTGATGGACTTGAATGAGTCTAAGGGACAATTCTTGAAATAAGATATGTGCTCGTATTCCTAATGAGAGTTTGCCATAGTAGATTGTCAATACAAGATATGGGCGTATCCATAGTTATGAAAGGTATAAGTGTTATGAAGGGTTTAATTCTTAATCATCTGATAAGTACCATATATAAATAGTATTATGTCTCTTTCTATGGTTATTTGGAATTTGAGTCGTTGGTTAAATTGAGCTTTCTTGCATTGTGTAACGTAGACGTTTGGGATTCTTCTCAACGATCTGAAAAATTTCATTATCAGTATGGGCTTATTTCTGATTTGAATCAGGGTATGATTTGATTGGGAATCTAATAGGTGTTCAACTCAGTATGCCATGCCGCTAAATGCAAGATTAATTAGTACGTATCTACCAAGAAATAATATCTATGAATAACCATTCTGGGAAAAGGAGAAATGTCACGCCCTATATCTTGATTTAATTTTGGTTAGTCCATGATTAAGTAAGATGTTTAGTAATGGATAGGAACTTAAATAAATTCCATTAGGTTCCAAGTACAATTCCCCACACCCTCGAATTTTTTAAAAAAATTTGGCATAAAAATATTTTGTCAAAACACCTTGTGTCGTCCCCCTTATTGTTGTCTTATTGAAAAGACACTTTCCTCCTTTAACTAGTCAACCTTCCTCCTTTAGCCCCATTTTTGTTCCATATGTTCCCTCTTGATCCACTTTTCATGCCTTTATCCCCCAAATTTCTTGTTCCATTCCCTTTACTTGCCTGTGTCACCCATACCACACCATTTGCCATCATCTTTCACTTTTCTTTCATTTTGTTCTCTCCTCCTCCCTTCCTAGTCATTCCCCCTCCTTGCTCCTCCCTTTCCCACATTTTATTTTATTTTGAGCCTCTAAACCTCCTCCTTTGCACCACCAATTTTTCCATCTTTCACCACCACTTGTAACATCCTTCACTGTTGGACCACCACCATGACCATCATTTTTCCTATTCTTATTTTCTCTTCTCAAAAACTCGCCATGTTCACCTTAATCTCTATCTTTTTATTTTGATAAAATATTGCTAGAATTTTATTGTTTTTTATCCTAAATAGATCATTTTCTATCAAATATGCCTTCAAGTTATCCTTGCTCTCCTATTGATCAGCTAATTTAACAAATATTTTGTTAAGGAATAACGTAAGTATGAAATGATATTGGGTATAGATCATCACTTCTTTCTTATCTTTTTATTAATGGCTGAAAGTAGTAGTAGTGTAGGACATCGTTCTTCTCCGATATTAGCATCTCATATATTGTTCTTGTTGAAGGATAGATTGCTAACAACTTGGACCACCCTTGACTTTTGAAGTAAATCACATCTCTAATTCTACTCGTATAAGCGTAAGTATGGTATTGGAAATCAAGATTGAACAGTTTATTATTAAAATGGATAACTTAAGTGACAATTTAGTGATGGATTTTTGTTTCGTGCTCAGATCTGAGATCGATATAATTAAATCCAAGAGTGGGTGTTCGAAGGATTGTAGTTTTGCATTAGATCTACGAAGTTCAGGTGTGGATCTAACTTAATATAAAAATTATATGAATATTTGTTAAGTAATATTTATTAATGATTGATACTTTTATCAGTACTCTAAAATGTGACTATACGTGAATACACTATGTATTCAAGTTGGATGATAAATCCTTTAAAATGGATGATTTCAAGTGATTCGAATCGGTTATTTTTATGTTATAAATGTATTTGTGTGTTATATTGATAGGTGAAATATTATGTATATGTTCGACACTCATGTTATGTGATTTAATAGCATTATTTGATTAAGCAAAAATCGATATCATGATATACCATTAGCATTGCAATCTATTTTGATAAGCATGAAAAATAAACCATGCCATTAATTCTGTTAATGGAAATTTGATTTGCTTATCAAATTTGATAGCATTTGATAAGCATGCCCACTAAAAATTTTTGTTTTTGTATGTCATATCACATGGATAGGGTTGGGACAATATTGAAAGGAGGAAGATTTTGGCAGTTTAATGATCTACACATTCTACTGGTTTAACCACATTTTCTGGCAGTTTATCTATGATTCTGGTGGCTTGTCCACATATATCTGTATTTGGCAGCTTGTCCACATTATCTTGTGGCTTGGCCACAATATTGGTGTGTTATTGGATGGATGATTTCGGGGGAACTCTTTTATGGTGTGTAGCGGAGTTAGGTAGGAACATTTTCTAAAGAAAGATTTGCACTGACACCATCATGCATATTGTTATCTTTGAAATTGTGTTGTTATATAATTTCTATTTTTTTTATGAAATGTATGTCTTAAATTCTATTGCTACTTAATCTAATACTCACACTGAGCTTAAATAGCTCACTCTATAATTTTTTGACATTTCAAATAACTCCCGAGGTTAGGACATGGACGCAGGTGTTGGAGGAGTACCCGGATGAATTTTAAAGAAACGTTTTACACTTTATTATTTAGGTATTTTGGACTTTTTATTATTATTTTTTGGACTGTGGCAAGGGATATTGTTTTGGGAACTTTTGGTTAATTTTCCATGATTTAAGTTTAAACAATCTTTAAAACAATTTATCGATTTAATGTGACAAATCGATTTTTCAACAAAAATATGATTTCAGCATAAATCTATTATAAATTCAAGAGTACAATTTTACAAGACTACATTCTATCTTATTCAAATAATATATATTTTAATGGAATATACTAAATAATTATTTTTAGCCAAAAAATACGTTTTTATCAATTTCCATGCGATATTTTTAAATCTGTCGTTTTCTTCAAATATTCAAATGTAGTCTTTTCTAACATATTCAATTTTTGACGATATAAATCCAAAGAAGCTTAATGATATTATTTGTAGTTTTCAAACAATTCAAAAAGACACAATGATTTTAAATAAAACATTTTCCGTGCCAACTTAATGGCCAATGTAATATTCTAGATTTGGCCATAACGTCTAGGCCGAGTTTAGGAGGTTATAAGAAGTGTAAGATTGATGAGGAAATCCTTTGAAAGTGAGTTCCGTATAAATATTTTTCTGAGAAGTACCTTCATTATTTCAATAGTGAAGAAAGATAGAAATCATCTGGTAAGGTTTGGAATCAACCAAGTAATGAAGCGAGAGATGATATGTTAAGTATGGTATTTGGTGTATAAGTATATATATGATATTATGAGTGTATTCGCGAAAGATAGATTAGTAATCCAAGATCTTCAGGATGAAGAATTCAACTGGAAAGGTCCGCAAGGTATTTTTTATTAAAACTAACTAAGTTCGCGTAAACTTACAATTTTTTTGTTGTGAGAATGAATTCGCCTAGAGAGGCCAACCTAGGAATGCGCCAGGGAAATGAAGAGTTGGGATATTATGCATATAAAGAACACTTAAGAGTATAGCATATAGATCTCTACACCAAAGAGAGTCTGTTTTAACAAATTTTTGTGTTGTAATATAATATATTATTTTAAGAGTCTGATGTATTCTTGAACATTTTATTTTATCTCTTTTGTTCAGAAAACCTTTATTAAAATAATAAGAATTAAGTTAAAAAAAGGATTATGCACAAATGGTTTACAATTTATGTTAAGTGTTTGTATGTGGTAACATCTGATACCGAAATCTGGTAATTCGAGTCGAGTAGAGGGTGTTACAGGTTATGCCCCTAATCTGCAATACTTGAAAGTGTGGGAATGCTTAGCTAAAGTAGGTGTACTTGCTTTTAAAAGGAGCACCATCAGGACTAAAACTTTTGATTGCAGTTTTTATTGGTTATGCTTTAAACAGTGCGACATATAGATTTATGTCCTTGCATGATCGTTCTATTTTCGAATCTAGATATGCTATTTTCTTCAAAAACATCTTCCCTTTAAAGAAATATGTTGTAATGCATGGCATACAGTTAGATGAACATGCTTCTTCCTCTTCCAATAAACACGTTAAGGATGCTCAATATGATGATGAACCTAGGAGGAGTAAAAGATAAAATATTGCAACTAGTTTTTGTCCTAACTTCCTTACTTCTTTTATAATTTAAATTGTTGACTTAGACTCAATAAGTGATTCTGTTGCTCATACTTTCCTAATAGATGAGGATCCAAAAACATAAGATAAAGCTATAAAATCAATTGATTCTTGTTTTTGGAGAAATGTTATTGATGATGAGCTAGAGTCTATTATGTCTAATCATACTTAGGAGTTAGTGGACTTGCCTAATGGTTGCAAACCTATTAGTAATAAATGGGTTTTTAGCAAGAAATTAAGACTAGACGGATCAATCCAAAGGTATAAGGCAAGACTAATTGTAAAGGGGTTTACTCAAAAAATTAGAGCTGATTTTTTCAATACATACTCTCTCGTTAGTAAGATCTCAACCATTCGTGTTTTGTTTGATTTAGCTTCCATTCACAACTTACTTGTGTATCAGATGGATGTGAAGACTACTTTCTTGACTGGTTATTTATATAAGGAGATCTATATGGAGCAACCTTCAAGCTTTGTGGCACCTGGGAAGGAAGACAAAGTATGAAGACTCAAGAAGTCTCTATAAGGTCTCAAACAAGCTCCAAAACAATGGTATGATAAATTTCATAAATATTCTTAGTTATGACTTTGTTGTCAATATTGTTGATGCATGTGTGTATTCAAAAATGTTTGATTCATATTGTGTTATCATAAATCTATATGTGGATGTTTTATTGATTTTTAGTACACACATAGAAGCCATTAAGGAAACAAAAAATTTCTTGTCAACCGAATTCAAAATGACTGACTTGGGACAGGTAGATGTAATCTTAGGAGTTAAGGTTACTAAATCAGATAAGAGATTTTCTTTAAACCAATCTCATTATATTGAGAAAGTGTCAAAGAAATTTAAAAATTTTGATGTAATCCTTATGAAAACTATGACCCTAGCATACATTTGAAAAAGAATAAAGGGAAGAGTGTATCATAATATGTGCATGCTACAATTATTGGGAGCCTTATGTTCTTAATGAACCATACTCGACCAGATATTATCTATGATGTTAGTAGACTGAGTGGGTATACCCATAACCCAAGTAGTGAACATTAGAATGCTCTTAAGTATCTACTTAAGTACCTCAAAGGTACGATGACTTAGGGATTGCAATGTGTTGGATACCCTATAGTTCTAGAGGGATACTGTTATGCAAACTGGGCATATGATAATGATAAGGTCGGCTCTACCAGTAGCTATGTGTTTACTTTGGGTGGAGCAGCTATTTCTTAGAAGCCTGCTAAACAGACGTATGTTGCTCGTTCCACCATGGAATCAGAGTTTATAGCTCTTGATTTAGCTGAGCAAGAGGCCAAGTGACTCAGGAATCTACTTGCAGAGATTCCTTAATGGGGGAATCTTACACCTCTTGTGTCCTTATTATGTGATTCACAAGCCGTCATCTCTGTTGCTCAAAACCAAACTTACAATGGCAATAAAAGGCATATACTAATAAAACATGAATATGTGAGACATTTAATAAAGAATGGAGTACTCGTCATGGAGTACGTAAGATCTGAGGGGAACCTAGTTGATCCACTAACCAAAGGTTTATGTAGGAAAATGATTCTTGATTCATCGAGAGGGATGGGTCTTAAGCCCATTGGTTGAGGAATTGATGGTGGATACCTAACTTAGTCTTCTAAGTTCAATGTGGTCAAACAAAACCATGGAAAGACTCATAATGTACATCTTTACCTATCTATATGGCACACAATGTACATGTATAAGGATGAGCTCCTTGCTCTTAATAAGTTCATAACCCAGAGTTAGGGTGGTCATGTTAAGACGAACTTAATGAATTCACTAAATTTATAGGATGAACTACTAGATGCTCTTAATGATTTCATAACCCAGGGTTTGGGTGGTCATATTAAGACGGACTTGATAAACCTACTAAATTTATAGGATGAGCCACTAAATATTCTTAATGAATTCATATCCCATGCTTTGGGTGGTGGTTCTATTGAGACAGACTTGATGAATTCACAAAATATTTAAACAGAGAGGTTGATCTTATTAAATGATATTAATGATTTCATAGCCCTACTCCGGGTGGTCTATACTAAGATAGACTTGATGAAATCACCTACATAAGTGTTAAGGATTAGCCACCTTCTATGAAAGACGTTGGGTCATTTTTCTAGAGCACTTACCTGTATCCAGAGGTATATTGGCTAAATTGTTTATCTATTGCAAAACTAAATTGGACCTGAGTTTAGTCGTGTGTTGAGTTTACTCCTATTTTAATGAGTTTCAGATTTGTTCACTGGTTAAAAGAAGAATTACTCATTTCACTATGTATTAGTGCCAATCTAACAGATACTAGTACTTAAGCGGCTAATTTTGCTATTACTCTTTTTCCTGTCTTTTCAAAAATCTTTATTTCTTTAAATTAGTGGGGAAATGTGGGTAATACAAAGAAATCCCACATTGATAAAACATTGGCCTTTACCAATGTTTAGATATAGTCTTTTGGGGTTTACTCTCATTAAGTAATAAAAGACTAAGCCCATTCATACGCGATGCCGCCATCGCCCATCCGGTTCGTGTTCGTGTTAACAGGTACGCGCGTGTTTCTTTTTAGGTACGGTTTGCATGAATTTATTAGAAAAACATTTTTTATCTATAAGATTTTCTAAAGTTTGGTTGTTTCATAAAATAAATAAATTTTAAACTGAATATGCGATTTATTGGAAAAATAGGTTCGGAAAATGCAATGGAAAATAAATTTACGGAAAAAACCAGAGTTTTAAAAATTTTTCCAAAATAAGATCTTAGTTGTGATATCTAAAGTAATAAACACTTAATCAAAATTGTACCTCTTCGATTCATCTAGGATGAGTTCTTCGACCAAGTAGTCTTCTCCGCTATCTCCAAGCTCACGTCTGTCGAGTGTGGGCTTGCTTCGAATCAGAAAATTTTTCACAAAACTTACCAATGGGGTAATTTTACAATTTCTCTAAACTTTTGAGTCAATTTTTAAATAAGAAAAATATCTCTAGAAATTTTTTGGAATAATCTCTTCAGAGAATTTTTTCTCTACAACTTTCTCTTGAATTCAAGTGAGTGTGACCCAAGGCTCTCTTTACATAGGGAGAGTTTAAAGAGTTCAACTATGATTAAACTTAATCACTTTAATATTAGATTAATATAATATTTATAAAGATAAATATTATATTAAATTTAATATTAAATATTATTAAAATAATAGAATATTTATCTACAAGATAAACATCCAATTAAATTTAATATTAAAATAATAACTTTAATATTAAATTAATAAAATACTATTAAGATAAGTATTAAATTAAATTTAATATTAAACTATTAAAATAATATTATTTTTGGTGTAGTTAATTTGAAATCAAATTCTCTGGTAGAGTCCTAGTAGGAGTGTAACTCTTCCACTGCTCAACAACCGATGACTAACTGCTGTCGGCTATCGAGACACCACTGTCAGCACTGCAGTGTCCGATGATGCAAGGACTTTGTTGGCCATGCACACTCTGGCGACTCCTAAATTGCCTATCATCCCTCTGAAAGGTGTTGCGAGCTTCCCTTTTAATTTTCTCAGCCTCAGTAAAGTTATGCGTCCTCTCATATAAGTCTGCCAAACTCTATGGTCTATTATCAATAAATGAGTACTGAACATGCTTATTTTTAACTCCATAATGAAGACATTAATAGCCCAT
Organism: Gossypium raimondii; assembly: GCF_025698545.1. Classification (NCBI taxonomy): domain Eukaryota; kingdom Viridiplantae; phylum Streptophyta; class Magnoliopsida; order Malvales; family Malvaceae; genus Gossypium; species Gossypium raimondii. The sequence goes on along the minus strand of NC_068574.1, from coordinate 29,530,502 downwards.
TGGTCCTCCAAGTTCTTCGTGTTTAACGTGGCTACATGAAACTATTTCACATAATTTTGTAAAGATTTTCCATCTCTCTACTTCACTGACATTAAAGCCATTGGGGTGCTCATTATTGTCCTATGGGCACGGAACCTACCTAAAAACATTTGACCCAACTGTGAGAAGCATTGAATGGAACCCTATGGCAAAGATAAATATCAATCCTTCGCGCTTCCCTTGAGAGTCATCGAGAAAGCCTTACACTTTGTTGTGTCAGAAGCCCCTAACATATTCATGCAAACATAATATTGCATGAGATGTGCTCTTGGGTCCCTTCTACCTTTAAACATCTATTTCAGTACTTTGAACTTTTATGGCAAGCTCAATGTTGCAACCTCTAGAGACAAAGGGTTGTTAGAACAAAACAACCAATCCATGTCTTGTACATTAGGGTGTATGCTTGAACGTCTCTACGCAAAACATCTATCTCATTTTGCCATAGCTTTGCATGTGCTCCAACAGCCTTCTCCTAGAGAGGTGCGACATTGTCCTAGAGATCGGAATGGTCAAATTGCATCTTTCTCCTCAACTCTTTATTCTATCTTAGTAGCTCCTAGTGAAACAACTACTGTTGCTCGAACCAAGTACTCTACTGAGTAATCTATTCTTTCATTAACCTTATATAATCTTGTAAACCAAATAATTGCAGCGACAATGCTCCCTAATCAAAAGGAAAGGGCGACCCTGACCAGAAGGGATATTAAGATCAAAAGAATTAGAGGCACCTCCTTAGCCTGAGTTGCTTAAGTTCTCTAGTCGATTAGGAAACCAGCTAGCAAAAAATTCCACCTCTCGGGGCTGATTGTCGAAGTCAGAACCTCCAACTTGACCTGATGGGAAGTTGCTAGGGAAGTTCTTGTTAGGGTTAGTCATCTTCTTCTTTTTCTAATTTTCTGATGGTCAGAAGTTTGCCCATGCTTACCACACCAAATTTTTTAGTGTTTTCGTGAGCCTATCTCTCAATGAGGCCAATTCCCTATTTATATGATACAGTTCCTGGATGTGATGTCCTAGGTAGGCCCCTATGCATGCCAACACATACCCTATTCTAAGATTAGCACGTGTTCTCTAAGTGTGGGTTTGCTTGCATAATGATGCGAACCCACCACATGCGAACTCATGTGATGCGAATTATGCAGGCGATCACTACTGAAGTAAAGAGGATTCAGTTAGTCTTAGTCGGGTAAGCAAGTAACAGGTTAGTAATAGCAAACACCATAACAAAGGTTAATGTGAAAAGTTATATATAAGGATTATGGTCCCCAAATTTTGACATCTCATATGTAACTTTTTTGACATCTCATATTCAGAAAAGAGAGATTTCTTTTCTCTAAAAAACTTGTGTGTTAATTTTGAAGATCAAAACTACCGAACTTGAAGATTCTAAGATATTGATGGATTCAGGTATATTTTTGCATCTATTTTTTGTTCTTGATGACCTAACATAATATAACCAATGATACATACACGGCTGAGGTGAAATTTATTAAATTCCATTCACCGAAGTTGTAAATTTTCAAGCTTGGGAAATCAATAGACTTGCGATAGCTTTTTGAATGGGATCTTGGTATTTCTAGGTTGAGATGTCCCATGTAGTTCGAATATCTATCTCTTAGCTTTGAAACACACTTTGAATCACTCGATTTTGAGTTCGGGAGCTAAAATTATGACCATTTGAGTGAAGACTGTGCAAGCAAAATTTTTGGACGGGATTATGACGGAAATTACAAGTTTCGAGCTATTAATTCGAGTTTAAATCATATTGTGTTTGGGTTTTTTGCTTAATTTTTATTATATATGAGATCAATATTGTATTTATCAACTCTTATTATTTTATTAGCCCGAATTTTTTATAATTATCAAGTAGTTTAAGTTATTTAGGAATTTTATGTCAACAAGAAAGTTTAGTTTAAAACTACTTCTTGTCTATGTTAATTAGAGTTATAGTATACTTAATAGTTTTATTTATATTTATTTAGCTAGCCTATATATAGGCCTTTGCATTGTACACAAATCATTCAATTTATTATTATTCAGATTCTCTTTGAGTTTTTCTTTTCCAAAATTATTCTTGAGTTTCTTTTAGAAGAGTTTTAACAATCTTTTAGATTGTGGAGATCATCTTCAAACTTTTTCTTGCCAAGGTTTCTATCCTAGAGGGGAAATTAAAGCCGCTTGAAGGGGGTTATGGATTCTTCATGTTTCTAAGGCTTCTTAGGACTTCTACATATCACATTCTATCTTTTCCATCTATCTTCTTTATTTTCTTCTTTAGTGTTCCAATCTTTGATTTATTATTCTATTTATTTATCTTAGTTATTTATTTTTATTTGTTTTGTTTGACTTGGCTTTGATGGTGTTTCAGGTTGTGTCAAAATCTAAATTTCTTTTCGAATGTCTAAAGCCCTAAGTCAAATCCGCAACTTGAACAAACTTTACGATCTGCTTTCGCGTTCATCCGCACTCATCCGTATCATCCAAATTTATTATGTTTTGTATCAAAATTTTACAATTTTGACAAAAAAATTATGATCATTGTAAAACTAGTGCATCGTACCATTACTGCTAAAAAATAGTACACAACACAGGTTGAACCTATAACCTCTAGCATTTAGAGAACTCATGGTACTTTAATTGCCCAAAATACCACTACATTTTAAAAGGTCTTGAATTCAAACATTGAAGGGTGAAAAAATGGTTGTTGAAAAGCAAACACATAATACCATGAGCGCTGAAAATATAGCACATGGCAGGGTAGGAACCCATGACATGGAAGATAAAGAGGATTCACAAGTGAACTAAGGTACCACTCTAGTTGCCCAACGTACTTTATGCTCAAGAGATCCTAGGTTCAAACCACTTTGTGCTCTTCAATGGTATGTTATGTGCTCGTTTTTCAATGATCATGATCTTGCTCTTTAGTGACATCGAGAGATGCCTTTAAGCTCTTTTTAGAGTCAGGGACAAACCTTGAGAATGTAATACTTTTCAATGTAACAACACTTAAAGGAACCAATAAGTAGTTAGAAGAAATGGAAGTGGACTTCCTCCCTAGACATTTGAACGAAGTTTGAATCTTAGAGTCATCATTATTGGGAGGGTTGTACCTGAATACCACCCCGGCACAAATAAAACTATACTCAATTCATAAAACAGATGAAAACATTTGTGGTTTATAAAAAAAAAACAACACTTAAAAGAAAACAATACATTTACATTAGGTCAAATTATGCTATTAGACCTTGCACTTGAGTAAGTTGTGGATTTAATGCATGTACTTTAATTTAGTTATTTTTAGTCTCTGTACTTTTAAAATTTTAGTTCAAACTAAATAACAACTATTAAATTCATTAAGTTAAGTTCTATTTTTTCTTTTAAATTTGATGTGTCAAACATATTATCGCATGTGTAATGCCATGTTATCTTACCATCTCCATTTTATTACTCACAAAAGAAAAACCAATTAATAGATCTAATGGCTACCATTTATATTAAGACTAAAATTTCGACATTCAAAAATATAGCGAATAAGAATGATTCAGGTTGGAAAACAATGAGTAAATCTTTAAATTTAATCATAACATAAGACTAATAGTAGAATTTAACCAAATAAATTTAATCGCTACCATTTGATTAGAACTAAATTTTCAAAAATTGAAAAGTTTAGAGACTAAATTTGATAAAATTAAAATTTAGCCTTTACGCTATCAACACGATACGTTATAACAAGTTATTTATTTTATTTTAAATATTAATAATTATAAAAATTTTAAAATATCAAATATTAAAAATAAAGAAAATTCTTTTTAAGGTCAAATGGTGAAACCTGATCTTAAATGAAAATTTCCCTGATCATCTGAATATATGACTCAATGCATTGAAATTTCTTCTAAAAATCTAGGTTCAACTCGCCTAGAACAATTTTTCATTGCTAAGTTCAAATCACTAGGTGTGGAGTTAAAAAGAGGAGAATAATGGCATAATAATTTATTTGGTCCTTCAACTTTAAAAATAAATTGTTTTAGTTCTTACTTAACTTTTCATCTCTTTTAGTTTTTAAATTTATGTTATTTATTAAATCACCTAAATGAATAGAAAAACTAACCTTGTTAATTTTGTTGATATGATATACACATAAATTATCATGTGAATGCCACATCAACACTTTATTAAATTTTAAAATTTAAAATGTAATTAATATGTTTGGATTTCAAATATTCAGATTGTGACGTAATCTCACACTTACAACCACATTCAAGATTAAAAATGTATACATAATCTCACTCTTAACTGTTTTTAAATAATCTTAGATTTTGAACGGATTCTCAAAGTTTTGAGCAATTTTTTGCTTTTACTATTTAAAATAATTTTAACTTTTTATGAAAAAATGTTAAGTTTAATTAAAAGAAAAGAAAAGAAAAAAACCATATTATTCTTTTCCTTTTTATCCAAATAGTGAAATTTTGGTTTTTTCTTAGTTGGTTCAATAATATGAATATGAATATGAATAACTAACAATTATATATACAAACTGTAATAGCCCAATTTTGGTCTAGGCCCAAATCACAATTATAAAACACAAAATAATCCAAAATAATAGTCCACAGTCCATTTACCACATATGCAGCCCAATATGCATTAAACCCAAAAGCCCAATTTACAAACCCAAACACTAAAAAACCCTAAACGGCCCAAGTGCCCACTATCCTAACATTTTTAGGAAAAAAACCTAACCCTAGCCCCTTTTGATTCTTTGTCGTCAGACCTTTCCCACGTTCAGCCTCATCATACGTCGACCTCTGTACACAGTTGGCCCTTGTACCTGCAAAACAAACACCAGACACATAAAAAAGAAAAGGAGGATAGCATTGTATATTTTTTCGGTTATAAAAAGCCCCAAAAGACAGTGATGTAATACCTTTTTCTTTTACGAATACAATTAATACAAAAAAGGAAACAATCAAAGAGAAAATTTCTCAGAGGTAGTCTTTGATTCTGTTTATTTTTTCATTTTAGTTTATTTGATTTCCTTATTTTTCTAAAGGAAAGAAAATAAAAAAACGAAGAAGTAAACTTACCTTTTGTTTCGTTTTTGCGCCGCCGTGGGTGAGGTTCGTCGTTTCCGATGAAAAACAACATTTTTAGGCTAAGGGAGTTGAAAAGCCCAAAAAATAGGCTTCTTTCGATTTTTTGGCCACCATGGACAGGGGCGCCGTTGCCGGCGGTCGGTGGCCGACACAGTGGCCGGCGGCCAAAGTCTGGGTCAGCATTTGGAGAGGGTGAGAGAGGATTTTTAGATTTTTTTAAAAAAAAAACAAGGGATAGAATGTTTTTTTTTAATCTTAGCTTTTATAGACCCTGTAATACGGCATTGTTTAGGGATGATTTCAATAGCCCTAAAATGGAACCGCTATGGTCTTGGCCCCCTTTAGCCCGCGCATTGACCCGACCCGCAGGGAGGATCCGCGTGTTTTATATTAAGGGGAAATTTGCGCATTTAACCCTTCCGCTTTCGGACTCTCTTTTAGTTTGGTCCCTGTTTTGGCTTTTTTTTTCTTTTTTCAAATTTACCCATTTGATTTTGTTATTTTTTTTATTTTCGTCCTCCGACTATTTAGTCTCTTGGGAACGTTGCGTTTAAGGGACGAGGAGGTTATTTCCTAATTGGTCCATGTCTTTCCTTCGCGCATTTGGTTTTAATCCCTTAGCCTATTTATTGTTTAATTTGTTTATTTTATTATGATTTTTACTTTAAATTTTGTTTAGATCTCAATTTAGTCCCTTACTTTCAATTTTTTATTTTTTATTTTCCTTTTTATATATTTATTCATGTATTTATTTGTTTATCTTTTGATTTCTTTTTATTTTTGTGTTATCCTTCTTTCTTATCATTATTATTATTATTATTATTATTATTATTATTATTATTATTCCAAATTGTACCTTTAAATTTCGTTTATATTTTGATTTGGTTCTTTACTTTCAATACTTTTATAAACTATTTTCTCTTACATTATTTATGTATTTATTTTATTTATTTGTTTTTAAGTTGGTACTGTCCTTTTATATGCATGCTTTGGTATTATTACCATTGTTATTATTTATTTTATTTATCTTTTGATTGTTCTTATTAATGTTGAAATAGTGTACATTATTTGATTCTCGAAAATTGTCTTTATTATTATATTCATTATTGTCATTTATTAATGTAACATTTCATTCATGTATTATTTTAAAATATTACACATTTTACCCAATTTTGTAAAAACATAATTTTTTATTTCATATTTTAGAATTGAAAAGTCGTTCCTTAACTTACGGGTTTCGATTTTCTCGATAGACTGAATACACAAACCCCTTTTAAACATTTTAAAAAAATTATTATCTCGGGAATAAAAAAAGATCGTATTCTAACTTACGAAATATGATTTATTTTCTAAAACCGTGATAATCAAATATTTTTAAAAATAAATAAAAATTTCGGTGCTTATTCTCGATTCGGGATATAGGATATTATATCCTAACTCACGGGATATAATTCTTTTTTCTCGATTGACATGAAACACTCCATTTTCTAAATTTTTAAGTGATTTTAACAAAATGGTCGAATTTTAAATCTCTTCAAAATTTTTAATTTTCAACATTAAGAAATTAATCAATTAATTAGGTACCAATTTTGGGCGTTACGAGGGTGCTAATCCTTCCTCGTATGTAACCGACTCCCAAACCCGTTTTTTTTGAATTTCGTAGTCCAAAATTGTTTTAATAAATTAAATTGTTACGACTTGACCCGATCACACCTCATAAAAATGATCGGTGGCGACTCCCATCTTCATTTTTGTTTTCAAAAATAAAATTCGACCCCTCTTTTCAAAAAAAAATAGGTTTCAACATAGACAATAGCTATATATACACACAAAATTACGATATATGTATATATATCTATACACACGCAACACTCTGTCACTTAAACATACAATCAGTCTATATTTCAAATACATAATTAATATATTGTTTTTATTAAATAAATATAAATTTTATAAACACAAACGATTCATAAATCATATAAATAAATTATCATAATGATGTTTAATTGTTCAAACAAAAAAGAAAAGAAAGAAATTCAATGGTTGTTGGATTGAATTTAGATGTTAAAATCAAGATGTAATAAAATGAATTTCATAACATATTATAATTTTATAAAAATGAGAATTAAAAATTCAAAGAATCAAATTTGTTAAAAAAATCTATGACAATGACCATTTAGTAAAATATGTTTATAGATAATCTTAATTGTATTAACTTATAACTTAATTGCATTAGATATTTGAAACTATGTCCTTTATTTTAAATTTGCTTCAAACTTCAAAATATTTTAATTACATTATTAAATTATCAATGTTATATGAATTTAGTCTTTCAATTATAAAACCCTTAATTTAATCATTTAATGACACATTAAATCTTATGTAGTATAATTTAAAATAAAATTTAAAATAAAAATGAATATTGTAAAAATGGATGTTATAAAAATCTAGTGGTGTTAGTCAATACCGATAAAATATTTTTAAATGGAAACATTTTTTAATTTTCAAAACATATGTTTATTATTATTTTTAGAAAATACATTAACACTCTATTAGGTATCAACCCAAAAATCTAATGTTGTTGGTTAGGTACCAATAAAAAGTACAAACTTGTCTTACGATTTCTAAAGTTTATGTAACACCCGGATCTCTATTTACCTAGAAATTTGAGACAATTGGAGGACTAAATCAAAAAAGATCACAAGTTGGTAGCCTCTATTGAAAAATCAAGAAAAGTTAGAAACTAGATTGGACATAGTTGAGAGCCAAACCTGGTTCGATTAGAAAGGAACCAGTCTATTCCATGGTGGGAGACATAATGATTGTGAAGGCACAGTTCTCATGAGGTTGGTAATAGAGCAAGAAGGACTATAAATAGTTGGGAAATGGCTTCCCAGAGATGATTTTTTGCCTGAATCTATTTCATTTTCTTTCGTTCTTCATCCTCTTCAGTAGCTTGAAGAAGAAATAGTCATGGAAGGTACTGCATGCAGTAGCCTTCATGAGGATGGAGATGGGAAAGTAGGAAAACCAGCAAGCTGGAAAGATTCTAAGACCTTCAGTATATGTAAGGCTATGTAAATGAAGTCATGGATTTTCAGAACCATTTTAGGGGTTTTTCATGCTTATGAAAGTCTAAGCTTTTAAGATGAAAAAAAGTTTAACCAGTGGAATTTTTGTTGTGATGCTTAGCTACGAAGAGGATAGAAGCTCTGGCATTCGAGAAAGTTAAGCCGTGGAAATGATGAATGTAACATCCCGATTTTGGGCCTAGTCGGAACAGTGGTTTCGGGACCACAAATCCGATGAGGAAAATTTTATTTTTCTTATATTTTTATCGTCTACGATTTCACAGAATGATTTTGTGAAAATTTCGTTCGAAAATTTCGATGTTTGGACACTCAATTTAGTTAAAATGACTAAATTGTAAAAAGTGCAAAAGTTGAGTTCTACATGTTAGAGGTGTCAAATTGTTATGAAACTTTAAATTGGAGGTTCTTATATGGTAATTAGACCATTGGTTAAGTTGGTAGACAAAAATGAACATGAGATAAGTGAAATAGGAAATTTTTAGATTAGGGACAATTTGGTAATTTAGTAATAAAAAGAATTAAAAAGGGAAAAAGATTGCAAAATGTGCTCATCTTCTTCATGGTGAACGAAAATAGCAAGGGGGAAGCCATAGTTAGGGCTTTCAAGCTTCCAAGCTCCATAGTAAGTGATTCCAAGCCTCGTTTTTAATGTTCTTTACATTTTTGTAGTCCTAGTAACTTGATTTAGCTAATTCTAGCAATAATTTAACCTAGGGTTTATATTTGGAAAAATACTCATAGGTGAAATGTGTTTATTTTGATGTTTTATGATAGAATATGAAGCTTGAAATTATGTCAAATAACTTTTGCTAAGCGATTTTAAGTGAAAACGAGTAAAATGACATAATCGGTAAAAATACATAATGTTCATAAGTACATGCTAGAGTGGGAATTTGATGTTGTCTTAGAAGGTAAAAATGTTCAGCGTGTCATAAAACATAAGAATAAGAGATGAAATTTAATTTCTGAGCTTTGGGGCAAAAAAGTAATTATGCAAAAGTTTAGGGCAAAATTGTAATTTTTTTCAAAGTTAGAGTTGAGGACTGTTTTGATGAATGTGGGTATTAAATAAGCTAAATTTGCAATTATAGATCACGAAGAACGAAATCCAGAGCTAGACTGGGGAAAGAAAAAGATTGAGGACTAAAGTGTTAGATTTGATCACATTTTTGTACTGAGGTAAGTTTACGGTAAATAAATTCAATATTTCAATAATTATTATTAATGCTGCTATTTTCCAGCAATTATGTATTTATTTCATGAAATTATTTAATGTTGACTTAAGTATGAGATGACAGAGAATTAGTGATAAAGGCCCCGTTGAAACATTAGGAGTGTATTGGATACAAATGTCATGACATTTCGGTAAAGAGATCCCATGTAAGACCATGTCTGGGACATGGAATTGGCATCATTGAGGTTATGAGATGTCCCATGTAAAACCATGTCTGGGACATGGCGTTGGCACCGAGATGAGAGGTCCCCCGTAAGACCATGTCTGGGACATGGCATGGGCACTGATATGAGAACTCCCGTGTAAGACCATATCTAGGATATGGCATTGGCAGTAGAAGAAACATCCCAAGTAAGACCATGTCTAGGACATGGCTTTGGCTTGTTATTATCAGAAAAGAGACCCAAGTATCCTTATTATTCCAATGTGACTCAACGAGCTAGAAAACAGATTATGTTCTGTGGAAGTTCAAGTAAAAGTATAATTAGCAACTTCAGGTGAGTTATAAGAGTTAAGAATAGGTTATGATATCAGTAAGAACTAATATTTCAGCAAGAGAAGAGTAAATTGTAATCTTAAGCTATCTAAATAGGTAAGTAAATAAACAAGTAAATGAGAGTAAGTAAAGAGGAAACTTAAGAACATGATACTTGCATATCATTATTTGTGTTAAATGTTGTTATTTATTTACTTGTAAACTTACGAAGCTTTATGCTTACTTCTTTTATTTCTTTTTCTTTCATATAGTATTATCAAGCATAGTTGGGATTTTAAAGACGTCGGAGAACGCTCACACTATCAACAACAACAACTCGGTATTTTATGATGATCAATGTTTGATCTATGGCATGTATAGGGACTTAGTCATTTTGAATGTCTATCCTTATGATATTGCTAAAGGATGATGTGTAAATATGTGATAATGTTTAGCTATTAAAATGGCTAAGTAAGAATATGTTTGGTATTATGAATGCCTAGGTGATCGTTTATACCTAGAAATTATGAAAGAGTAAAAATTTGCAATGAAACAGTTTTGGGACAGCAGTAGTGACATGATTTTGAAAAATCACCAAGGATAGTAGAAAACGAATTAGAGGGTGGATGAGATATAGAATTAAATCTTATTGAGTCTATTTTCATATAAAAATAACGATGTAGACAAAGGAATTATGTATTCTGAGATATTTGCATTTTAGTTAGACAAGGTCAAAGTGGTTTTCGGAATCCCCTGTTCTAACTTTGGAAAATAATTAAAAATTGTAAAAAAATAGTTATGAGTTGTAATTTATATGTCTAGATTCCTTATTGAGTATATTTCTGTATAAGCAATTGAGAACACCATATGAAGTCTGTACAATGAGATAATCAAATTTTAGTGACAAGAGGTCAGGACAGTCGATCATTGAAACAGGGGAGACTTTAACTAATAAACTGTACTAATTGGCTGAACCAAAAATTTTAAAAAATTTATGGTAAAAATATATATGAGTCTAGTTTTAGGAAAAATTTACGGATCTAAATTTTTTGTTTCGTAGCTCGAGTTATAATTAATTTAGTAACTGTTGTGCAGGTGGACAGATTTGTTGTGAATAGTGAAATTAATTTCAAAAGTAAAATTTTATGCCCCGAACTTTTAAGTTAAGTCAAGTAATGCCTCATGCTTGACTCCGGCAACAGTCTTGGGTAAGGGGTGTTTCAATGAAGTTTCAGGTGAGTTTCTAAAAATCCAACCATGGAAGCTATGATCTATGTTGTCTGAGTATGTCATGTTTGCATAAACATGAATATTCGTGGATGCATGTCAGTAAGCATGAAATGGTCATAGTATAACGTACATCACATAGTCATGAAAAATGATGATATGTGCATGTTTTGTATGAAAACTGTGGGGAAAACCTCAATGGGATATATGAAGTTAGGATGGGAAATTGAGAGTGAACCTTTTAGAAACCGCCATAGGTAAAGCTTCGGGCCTTGTGAAGGGAACACCTCGGTGTTCAAGCATCAAGTATAGGTGGTGTATAGGAGGTAATAGGAGGAAGATTCAGGAAATGAGAACCATGGAAAGGTATTTACCATGACGACGGTATCGACTGGTCCTTCAAGGCAACACCGTGACAACGGTATATGGTGTAAGACCATAGATGAAAGATGCCATGGCAGCATGGTACAAGGTACAATGTATAAGGTATACGGTGTAAGACCATAAATGAAAGATGTTATGGCAGCTAGGTATAATAAGTAGGACCATGGTTGAAAGACTCTATGGTATCATATGATAGTACGTCATGATGGCGAATCGATGTAAGACCATGTATAAAAGACTCCATGGCATCCATAGAGATAGTCCGCTAGGGCAGTAAACATAGAAAAGAGTTAGTCCACCGGGACAATAAACACATGACAAAGATAGTCCACTAAGACAATAAACACAAAATAGGCAGTTTGCTAGGACAGTAAACACAAATAGAGTTCGTTGAGATAGTAAACATGAGGTAAGTCTATCAGGACAAGGGAAATGAGGTAAGAAGGGTGTAAGACCACAACTCGACTACGGCAACCCATAGAGTCCGCCAAGAAACAAATGCAAAAAGTCTGCCAGGACCTCAAGTGAAAGATATACTGCCAGGGCGACAAGTATGAGAACCACACAGATGGAAAAAAAAGCCGAAAAAAGTGTAAGTAGTGGCAAACAGATCTTGAGGAATCCGCCAAAAATGATGAAAGTGGTAAAGATTAAAGTGAAAGCCAACAAGGCATTGGTGAAGACCCAACAAGAGTTAGAGGAAGATAGGCCGTGCGAGAGCTGGCCTAATTATGGAAAAATAAGAGGAAAATTTTTTTTGAGAATCGCAAGTAAGGATCTTTCATGAAGAGCCACTAGGGGTGCCTCAAAAAAGTTGTATGTAAGAGGCAATCTCATAGAAAGGATGAAAATTTCTCTTCCAAGATAAAGATTCTATTTAGGGGACAAAATGACTTTCATTTTTGAGAAATGTCGAATGCGGGTACATCACCACGATGTTAGCACCGTGAGGAGAAATCAAGCAAGTGAGTTAGCAGACTTGTATAGTGGCACGTGTGATAGCCTGTTGGTTCGACAAGTTAGACCGACATTTAATTATGGGATAGATGATTTCCCAAGTAAGGGTTGGAGTAAAGGGGATATTACTTGAAGTAATCCCCCAATTATTACCAATAGGGTAAAACGACAATGGGTTCGCCAGAGAGGCGGGGACCGCTATAAGTCAACCCAATACGAGAATGGCAACAAGTTCTTCCGGGCTATAGTATGAAACAAGAGGAGTCCGCTAAGGACTGGCTTGACCAGGAAAGTCTACCAAGGAAGGTATGACCTAAGGAGATAGGGAAGTTACCATAGAGGTCTTCAAACACCCTGTACATGGGGTGTATGACAGGAAGAAAAGACGAGAAGTAAGGATAGAATTCGTTGATATGGTGAGGTATCTGTATTACAGTCAAATAGAGAGTTCGATCAAAAGGAAGGTCTTGTAGTGAGTTGAGTAGCTCGGAGGATCGGGTAGAGTCCATGTAATAGCCCGTTTTTAGTGAAATTAGAATAGTGGCTTTGAGACCACAAATTTGATGTGAAAATATTTATTTTATTATTATTTTAATGTCTATAGTATGTTGGTAGTTTCGTATAAAAATTTCGTTAAGAAATTCTGACGTTTGCATACTTAATTAAGTAAAAATGGCTTAATCGTAAAAGGTGCAAAATTAAAGTTCTATAAGCTTAAGGTATCAAATGACTATGAAATTAAATAGTAAAGGGAGTTATGTGGTAAATTGACCATTTTTATTCTGAGTGGACTTTTATGGACATCATTTAAATGATGTTTAAGGTTAATGGTAAATGTTAATTTAGTGATTTCATAAATAAATTAAAACTAAAATAATGAAAAGATGGTATCATCTTCTCAATAGAAGCTCACCACCGAAAATGAGAAGAAGGATAGCCATTTTTGGAGCTTAAGTTTCGGCTAAGATTATAACCTTGCATGTAAGTATGTTTTTGACATGTTTTTAATAATTTTTATGTTTTTGAAGTCGTTGTAACTTAATCTAGCTAGCCTAGGGACTAATTTGCAAAAATGTTAAAGGGTTAGGGTTTTGCCATGAAAGTATTCATGTGGTTTTTTATGTTTGATGGAAGAAAATGAATCTTTGTTGATAAATAAACAACTTTTGTAAAGTGATTTTTATTGAAAATGTAAATTAGGGATTTATTTGTAAAATGTGTAAAATACATGGTGAAATTATGAAAGAATGAATTTTATGAGTTGTTATGGGTGTATGAATTTTATGAGTTGTTATGGGTGTATGTTGAATTCGACTAGCATAATAAGTGGATGAAATTGCATGAATTTCATTTTACGAGTTTAGGGACTAAACTGTAAAGAAGTTAAAATGTTAATGGTAGAATTGTAAGTATGCAAAAAGATGTGCTTTGTGGATTGAATTGAATAATTGACATTTATTGAAACATTTAATTGAAAATACTTATTTATTTAGATCACGATATATCACAGCCGGTTATAAACCTAGGGAAGGCGAAAGTCACAGATTAGATCGATCGTACTCCTACGCGCTAGTTGTCAATGTAAGTTCATAGTATTTAGATGTATAATTTAAATTCCATATATATATTTTCATCTTATAACCATGTAATAAAATACTTATGTTAACTATACCTGAATGCACGTACGTGCCCTTATTTGTACTTTGGTACCCCTGATTGCACATACGTGCCCCTATTTATACTTCGGTAATTTCAATCAAGTAAAATAAAAGTTGCATTCAATTGATGATAAGTTTACATGTTTTTGTGTATTGTTTTGTAGATTATTATCGCTGACTTTTGGATAGATCGAATCTACTGCTCACATTATCCATCGATGTTGGTAGTTCTTGTTCTCTTTAAGGTTGTGGCATGTGTATGTGGCTTTATAGGTTGTTTTGGTGCAATATGGTGAATTACTAAACTAGGTGAATAGATATCTTTTGGTACAAATAGGATGTTATGAAAGTAAACACTTATGGGTTATTTTGGTTTGTTGATGAATTTAGTTGATATGTTTGGTTTGTGAATATGGTATATAGGTTAGTGTGCTTTTGGCACTTTGATGCTTTGTGGATTGGTATGGATATGACCAATTTGGTATGTTTGATTTGTGGTTAATTAGGAAATGTTATGGTTTAAAGATAAGCTAGTTGATGAATGGTTAAGTGTGATCATGTTTATGTATGTTTTAGGTATGTGTTTAAAGTGCCTAAATGACATATTGGTTGTATGGATTATTAGCCTATTTTATGGATTTTTTTTTAATGCAGGTTTTGAGCATGTTTAGAAGTCTTCAACATGTGTGCCAAAGTGGCTAAGTTTATGCTTGAGAAGGGTGAAAGAAATGGCTTGATTTTAACCATTTTCTTGTCCACACAGCTAAAGACACGGGCGTGTATCTCAGCCGTGTGTGACATACGGCCATGTGACACGGTCGTGTTTCCCCTGTAGGTTTCAAAGGATTACAAGTCAGGCAGTTACACGGCCTAGCACACGACCTGGCACACGGATGTGTGAGGACATTTCGAGAGTTACATGGTTCGACACATGGGCGTGTGGCTTGGCCGTGTGACCCAAGTCAGAGAGTTACATGGGCACGGACAAGGGCTGGGACACAGCCATGTGTCCCTACTTCGAATGTTTACACGGCCTAAGACACGGGCGTGTGTCTCAACCATGTGAGTCACACGACCGTGTGACCCCTGCAGTATTAAATTTTCTAACTTTTTCCTTATTATTTCAAATGTTCTTGAATTAGTCCCGAATCATTCTTAAAGTATTTCTAAGGTTTCGAGGGCTCGAATAAGGGGCGATATGTATGTGTTTGAATGACTTATGATATGATATATGAAATGTTTGAAAACGAATGATTTAAGTTGCATATTTACGGTAATGCTCCGTAACCTTATTCTGGCGAATGGTATGAGTTAGGGGTGTTACAGTCCACCACCCTGATAAAGAATACTCACCTCGAGCAAGCAAGGAAATTTATGTTTAGTTTAATTTACATTTGTTACCCTCGTCTGATAGGGTTAATTTATGGTGCAGTGAAGGAACTCACTAAGTTCATTTGAACTTATAAGAGTTTGTCCGATGTTTGCAAGATTTGCAAGGTTAATCGAGGACTTAGAGAATGGACCTAACTAGACAGTGACAAGATCGGGGATCGCGGGCAGTTAGAGTCATACACATAGGAAGAAGGTACCATTGGAGGCTTCGCCTCAAGAACAATAACAACGAAGCCAGATAACATCCCTAAAATCTAGATTTTTAGGATAGTTAGCCCTTAGCTAAATTTTAAGAGTTATTTTGTAAACAAATAGTTTGTATAGAGACAGAAACCTTGTGAGACCAAGCTTTTGGATAAGCTTGAGGCTTTTATTGTAAGAAGCATTATTGTTTCAATATAGTTTATCTTATAATAGTTAGCCGATAGAATTTAGGATAAGTTAATCAAGTCATACCCGGATATGGCAGACGGGTCGGGTTAGGGGTGTTACAGTTTAGGTACCGGTTAAAGTTCCCAAAAAATACAAAATATGTACAAATTGCCAAGTTCAGGTGCCATCGTATATATACCCTTAGAATGTTTTAAAGTTTAAGGATCAATTTCGAATGAAAGGATAATTTAATGATGTGTGATGTAATTAACTCTTCAACTTATGGGTAAACTACACTATTAGTCACTAAACTATGGGTAAATTTTCATTTCGGTCACTTAACTAAAGAAAGTTACAATTTGATCATTAAACTATTCGAAAGTTTTCATTTAAGTCACTGAACTATTCAAAAGTTTTTATTTAAGTCACTAGATTAATTTTTTTTTAAAAGTTTCGCCAGTGAGCTCCAAGCTACGATTCGATGATCGATATAGTGGATCAGTACCCATCGACGAGTAGGACATACCTTAGATCCAAGTTGATTTGATAGTCAATGTCAAAGATTAAAGAAAAAAGTTATTTGAATGTTGGTTCGCAAATTGTGACTTCCAAAATTGTTTCATAAAAAAAATTGAACTATAAAAGATAAGAGGAAAAAAAGCTTTCTATTGGTGCAGGTAGTATGAACAAAAAAAACCATATAACATTGATTTTAATAGTATAGTGACTTAAATGAAAACTTTTGAATAATCCAGTGATCAAATTATAACTTTTTTATTAAGTGACCAAAATGAAAACTTACCCATAATTTAATGACTAATGGTATAGTTTACCCTTTTAATTATTAGTAACATATGAACAAATCAAGCAAGTGGATCTTGTTATTTGTCCCGAGAGCAGGTGGTATGGAAAATGGAAAAACAGTAGAATTAGTTAGTTGCTGACTGCGTGGGACGCTATGCGATGCGGTCCAGACAAACACCACACGACACAACCGCATATAATCTCAAGTTCGCACCGCCCACTAAATTAGCAAATAATCAAATAAAAATTTTCTTATTTTTACTTTTGTTTTCATTTTTAATTTTAATTAGAAAAAAACTCCACCATATTCTTTTTAAGACCAAAAAGAAAGATGACCCCACATCCTCACCCATTGGAGGCAGCTATCACGCAACGCCCTTTTACCTGTTCTTTTCCTTCTAGGAAAAATCAAAATTTCAAAATTTTCCACATTTTCAAAAAAAAATAATTAATAAAATTTTAAAAATATTTGTTGTTTTTAATTTATATGTTTTGAAAATACGACACTTGGCTAAGAATCAAGTTATCAACATCTATACTTATCTTAAGCTTCTAATCCAATTGGTGTACGTACATACTCCGATAAAAAAATACTAATGTATATAACTAAATTGAAAAATTATTAAAATATTTTTTATTAAAAAAATAAATTATACTATTATAAAAACATGTTTTTTAGTAATAATTTTTCATAATGTTTTAATATACGAGTTGATAATAAACCAAAATTTTAACCTAACATTATTATTGTATTTTGAACTTGGATGAAATATGATATTAACAAATAAATAAAAAATGAAAGAAATTGGACTTTATTGTAGCGTTGACACCCACCTGGCGATCCATGAGAGCTGACAAGGCTCCAAAGTCCAAAGGGCTCTTCCACGCGCCAACCCTACGGCTCCACCCGTCCCCTCTTCATTCTCTCTCTTTCTTTTATTTTAAATTTTTATTTCTCCTCTTTTTCCATTTTTATATCCCAAAAAAGCCGCCCCGAATGCTTAACGCTTCTCCAGTTTTTCTACACGGAAATCTAAAGTACCCCTACATATCTGATCCCGCGATTCTCTGATTTAGCATTTCCATTCCTTTTCTATTCTTTTCTTTTTTTAAAATATAAATAAGAGATCTTTCGAGTATAGGAGGCTTTTTCGCCCAAGTTCTTTTGCATTTATTTATTTTTCCTTTTCTTTTGTTGATCGCATGAATTTGGGAAGCATATAACTAAAGAGAAGGGACAGGACATTATTGGAGTGGAAATTTGAATTTTGATTAGTCAACATGGTTACTGGAAACTTATTTCATTCTAAAAAGAATTCATGGCCGCCTGAAGAATATGTCAGCCGTAATACTTTACAATTGGTAAGTTTTTTTGTTTTGCCTCTTTTCTTTTCTTAATATTAACGGGGATAACTTTGTTGATTATGGCGTTCTTTTTTTCTAAGTTGATTTCGTTCTGTTTGGTTCCTGAGAAAATGTGTAAAAGCGGAGGAAAAAAAATAGTAGTAGTCTAAAAGTTAAGAGGAGCAAGGTTGTTCTTCCACGGAATTAGTTCTATCCTAAAGTAATAAGGTTTCAAATTCATTTTGTAGAAAATTTGAACTATTTATTTTGTATATTTTCTGCCTCTTATTTAATTCAATCATCGCGCTTGATTTTGTAGATAGCATATAAGACATGCCTTAGGAACTATTTAATTAAATTTTTACTTAAATATTTGGAAATGATCCTTTTTCTATGTATTTACCATTAATGAGAGCTTCACTGCGAGCTTGCGTCTCGTCAAAATTCAGGAAAAAAAAAAAAGGATCGCTGGCCTGATACGATTCATGCCATAGATACGATTAGTTGATTTTTGCGGCTGGTGTCTGGTCAAAAACCTGTAAATTGTTAGAAGTAAGAAAAAAGGTTTTGAACTTGATGCCAATTAGAATCATTTCAGTATTCGTTTCAACTGTAGGGAAGAGATTGACAGTGATTCTTCTCAAATTAATACAGTTGGTTCTTCCTGATATTATTTCATATCTGATAATCTTAAATCAGCAATATGACAATATTCCGTCTGCATACATATGACTGAGTAAAAGGACTAAAAGTGACATTTTGATTTAATTTTGGGTCTTCAATGCCACATCTCTTTAATATGAGAACTATTTTATTTGACATGATAATCGTGGTTTTTATTTCAGATTAATTTAAGCTTTCTTCTGTACTGATTTTAGTGAATTTTTTGGTTTGGTTCTCTATAGTTTAATTTTGATAGTGCTGCCCCACCAAAACAAGCTTGGAGAAGAAGGTTAAACAGCCATGCTAATATTCTTAAAGAATTCAGTGTTACATTTATGGAAGCAATACAGATGGTAAGTGATAGAAGACCCTGCTTGACTGATTCCAGATAAGAGATAATTAATTCTGTATAGCAAGTATGCTTGATATCCTGTACTGGTTACCTTGGTCTGGGAATTTTGAAATCTTAGGTGCGATTAGGCATACGTCTATGGTCCTATGTCAGGGAAGAGGCTTCTCATGGAAGGGTAATTCTCTTGTTTAATTCAGTTTACACTCATTTGATATTCTTTCCACCTTTTAGTTTCTAGAAATAGGTTATTATTTCCTAGATAGCACAACTGCAGGATGAAGATGTTTTCTGAGTTTTTCTTTTTTATATTATCGCATGATTATGTGCAGAAAGCACCCATTGACCCTTTCACCCGAGAAAGTTGTAAGCCATCTGCATCTCAAGGAGTTCCACTGGGAGGGATGGGGTATTTAATCTGGTTAGCTACATTCAGTTCTTAGTGCTGGAACTTTTCATGTACTCTAACGGTGGCAAATCATGTTGCAGGAGTGGCAGTATATCCAGGGGTTTCAGAGGTGAGTTCAGGCAATGGCAAATTATCCCTGGAACTTGCAACATTTCACCTGTTATGGCTAATCAATTTTCTGTAAAGCTCTGCCCTTCTACTTATTTACTTGTTCGTGTTATATTTTTTTATGAGTTTTTAACTGATTTATTTCAAGAGAATGATCCAAAACCAAAAATATGTATATAATATAAGATCGGTCAACATATGGTTTTAGGACTATCAGTTGAACTCATGTATATGCATTGAACTTGAAATTTTCTTCTGATGAGACAAATTGACATTTTCGTTAAAAGGTTTTGAGAGGCAATATTTGAATTTTATAAGATGACATTCTTTTTCAT
The DNA here is from genome assembly GCF_025698545.1 of Gossypium raimondii. Lineage (NCBI taxonomy): Eukaryota > Viridiplantae > Streptophyta > Magnoliopsida > Malvales > Malvaceae > Gossypium > Gossypium raimondii. The sequence goes on along the minus strand of NC_068574.1, from coordinate 29,510,570 downwards.
TTTAAATCTAGCACCAATCATGTAGTTGCTGTGCACCATCAATTATTCAATATTATTTTATTAGTAGATTATGGTTGCAGTTTTTCCAACTTAAATTTATGAAACAGATATGGCCAGTCCCCCCCAGATAAGGGATTACAAAAAATAAAAAATAGCTCAAGAAATGTTAAACCAGAATTTCTTCTTCTTGCCGGTTTGATTTATTTCTGATATTGTAGATATTTATATCTCGCGATGGAGGGAATAAGAAGTACGCATCAGTTTTGGCTCCCGGACAGCATGAAGGACTAGGGTAAGAAAGAAAACCCTGTTAAGCAATACTACAATCATTCTAAAAGAAAATGGATACTTGTATATCTTTTCATTTTTGTGAGCTAAAAGAAATAGATATTTTTCATGTTTTTATTGACTGGTTGTATATGAGGTTCACCTTAAGTGGTATACGAGACCTGTAATTATGCATTTAACATCAAACTTTGACTGGTGCATCATATATATCTGTGGCTTGCAAAATTAATTTGATGATGTGCATGTAAGTCAGTAGCTCTCCTACTTTGTGTACTTTGTTGATTATCTTCTTTGGTCATTCTATCCTTGTTCGTTTCACTTTGTGAATATCATCATATCAAGGGGCAGCAGTTGATACCTATTCAACTAACTGAAAATTTTGCATGTCATTAATTTTAGCTGTTAATATCCTTATGAGAACCCAGAGCTGCAGGTTTTGATAATTATGAAAATTGTTACCTGGGAAAATTCTATTCAAAATTTGATTGAGCAAATAGTATCCAGTTTGATTTCTATGTTCTAGTTCTTGCATTTTATTTATAACATTAAAACTTCATTGCTTCGTCATTTTTTGACTGCAAAATTGCCTTCAGCTTGGTACTTATTTATTTATCGAGCTTGGTATTTGATCTCTGAACTTCCTCTTCCTTTCCAAAATTATTTGGTAAGGAAATGCTAGCTACTTCATGGTTGATAAGCAATTTCCTTTTCAGAGTTGGGACGAGTGCTCAGCGGAAAAGGGAAGGGAGAGGGTTCTTTGGGAGGGTGTGTTAATTCATTGTTAAATATGCAGTGTCCTTCATGATGGTGTATTTTGTGTATTCGAAGTGCCTTTATATTAATTTATTTTTCTTGAGAA